>NW_010415807.1:14101-46931 GCF_000710305.1 Buceros rhinoceros silvestris | reverse complement strand
CAGCAGGAACGTCCCAAATTTGGTCTCTGCAAATCCAGGCACCTACTTGTGTGAAATTTTTTGTGTGCACAGAATCTGAGCAGGACCTTTGGAAATTAAATGCTGCTGTCTTTCCTTGTAACTTCACCAGAAAAAGACTTCAGATTTGGAGTGAAATCCTGAAGGCTTGGCGCGGATCCTGGGATAGATGTCAGGGAAGAGACCAGCTTGCAGCTTTCAGGTTTTGTGAGCATTTGGAAGTTCAGATCCTGCCCGAAGGAAGAGCCATCGCAGGCAAGTATATGATGCTCTGTAGCACAGGCACTTTAAGTGACAGAACTTATGCATCAGGAATGAAAATTAAGATACATATTCTCTGCAACAGCTTGTAGGTAACACTGAACAGCGTTATAAAGAAGAAACAAGTGAAAAAGAAAAAAAAAGCAAGAATAATTTGCCAGAAGCTTTTGGAAAGAAGACCTAAACAGTGTTTTTCCCCACTCACTGAGGGATATTATGGTGACTGGAGAGACAGAGTGAGACAATGAAGGACAAAAAGGAAGAGGAGCAATGCAAGGGGGTTGCAAACACTGATTTCCAGTTCTGCAAGGCATTGAAGTGTGGCCCTTTTAGCTTTTGCATTCTTACTCGCAAAGCATATAGCAAAGACAACAAAATAGTGTGGAAGTTCTGCTGTGACTCGCTATGTGTGTAGATGCTACAAGGTCCTGTTTTTTGAAATAGCAAGGTTAAAAGTAACACTTCTATGAAAACCATTGTGCATAGCTTTGTAACAATATCACTGTCCTTAAGTATCCATTCTAGTATTTCATAAATTTGAGCAAACAGACCAAACAGTATGAAGATTAAGAGGCATCAAAATTGAGTGCTAATTCTTGAAATTAAAAATAATTTTCAGAATCATAGTTCATTGAAAACAAGACTCTTAAAGCCTTCTTGAAGACTCAAGTATGTCTTTCTTGTAGTATAACCAGAAAAAAAAAACCCACCAAGTCTTCTCCATTTTCAGCTTATTTACTTACACTTTAGAGCTAATGAAAACTGCCTCCATTTCACCAAGGAAGAGGGTGGAGTTTTATTCTCTATTTTTGCATGACCAATGTACGTGGCTAAAATACACAGGCTCCGCAACAACCCCCAGTGATAGGGGCATCCCAGATCACCCCAATAGTTACTTCCCTGCTATAAGCCTCTCTCTAGAGATGCTTACATCTCATCATTAACAACATATAGTACCTAGGAAGTCTAGCCTTGCCGTCTTAGGATCCTGACTTTCCTGTCTTTGTTTCCCCAAGGCAAATACTTCCCTACAGGAAGTAAATTGTTAATGATATTTCCCTGTCCCCTCCTTACAGGCTTATGTCGAGCTTTGTCATTCAAAGGCTTGGAAGCATCTCCGACATGTGGCAGCAGTTAAGCATGGCCCAATTTAATGAGTGAATTTCACCTCATTCTTACTCAACACCACATTCAAGCATGTGTGGAAACTTCAGCTTGTGGGTAAGTTCTCCTGAAGTCAATGGGTTGTAAACACATCTTGTATGATAAGCAAGTGTCTTGATGGACTGCATTTACTTTAGCATCCTTAAGCCTAATGATTTTCTTAATACCTGGCCTTCATGTGAACATCAGGACTCACTTCAGTTGAGCAGCCACTACCCTGTTTTTTTGAATGGAGGATTATGTATGTGCATATAAGCATGTGTATACACATGCATATATATATTTCTATGTTTGGGATGCATATACTTCCCACGCACAGGGCTTCTGAGAAGATAGAAGCAGTGTAGCTCTTCTTCAAAAGGCCTAGTTAATTTTATGTTAAGATATCATCAGACTGGTGTGGATGAACAAAATACCGACAGAACCACTTCAAAGTCTAACGTAATTCACCTGGTTTGTTCCAAAGACCTTTGCTTCATGCTTCAGTTTAGATGAACACTGATAAAACACACCCTTTCTCTACTTTACTGGGTAGATTCTCCCAAGCATGGAGTTCTTGTGGTCCTTCAAGCAGCTCTACCATCTAGTCTTTGCTCTCCTGTTACTTCCAGGAGCCCACTATCCTCAGACTTGGCTGGCAGCCTGGCCGCCTGCCTGCTGCTGTTGGACAGCTTGTGCTTGGAAGCTGCCTGTGCTGACTGCCAAAGCCTGTGAGGGATCTGCATGCCACCGGCCACCTGGTGCGGGTGTCCTGGCTGCCTGCCACTCCTTGCCTGAGCCCAGCAACCCATCGTGTGTCGAGGAGGTGTTATAAGTTCTGACTTCCCAGAGCCTTCTCTGCTGAAGCTTGCCCAGACCCTGCTCTTGCTTCAGCCTGTTCGTGAGGCCTTGGACAAAGCTATGCCAGCAGCTGCTGCAACCGTCATCCCAGCAAAAGCTGGAGGTTGCTGGGTGCTATGATGTGGCAGCTGTGTCCTCTTCCAAGCAGCTCCGCTACCTGCCCCTTCTGCAGCAGATGCAGTTACTGTTCAGCTTTTCCTCCCCTTTATTTCACTCTGTATGGTGGGTTAGAGTGTAATGATCGTCAGGTGTCTACATAACTCTTTGCCTAGTCGTTCTCCTCAGCTCCTCTTTCGGGGATAAGGCAGTAACTGTTGCTCCTTACCTTTGCTGGGAATGATGAAAACATCCTCCTCCCACTGCTGTGTTCCCCTTCTGCTGTCTTCCCCCAGTAATGCCTTGTAGCTCAGCGTGTTTAACCCATAGCTTCACATGCAATACTTACTTGTGTGTTTTTTGAAGGTTTTTGGGGCTTTTTGAACTTGAAGGAAGGAATTTTGACCAAGTTGTCAAAGCGAGAGCAGTCACTATTATGGCCCTGTAACACCCTTTGTAGCTTCAGCACTTGCTATCTTGCCAGATGTTGCAGAAATATCCAATCTTCTATAACAGTGACAAAGCAATTTTAAAGAGTGTGATATTTGTCCTACATGACTACTCATTCCACTAGTGTTATTTATTCTAACAAGTATTGGACTTGTATTTAATGTCAAGCAGAAATAGAGTCTGCATTTTGAAACATTTAGGGTGATCTCTTGTCTCCTAGTCAGTACAGGAATGTGTTACAGTAATAACAATTACAATTGCTCCTTTCTCAAGAGAAGACATTTCTAACCCTAGATGCTCTGGCATCCATGTTCACCGCACTCACCTGTGCCCATGACCCCTGGGAGATGAGCGTTTCTCGTAGTTCCCATGGTACAAGTTCCTGTGCAGACTTCTGCAAACTTGTCCCTTGTGCCTCATCCTCAGTTGGAGGCACATGTCCTGCACTGTAGATCTAGGAAGAAGGATTTGCACTCAGCTGTTAACATCACTTCTCATTTTAACCTGAAGTAAATGCTTGACGATATATGACAGAAATGCAAGAGCAACTGCAGGTTAATGCAGAATTTTAAAATTTGTATAAAAAAGATCAGAAATGTCAGGCTCAACTATGACAGTAGCCATAAAAAAAAGATAGTTTCAAAATAATAAAAAAAGAAGTTTAGACAGAATAAAGGGGTATATAGGAGAAGGACGAAATCAGATAAGGAAGAAAAAAAAGGAGGGATATTTGTCTGGGGTAGTCTTTTCTCTGTTTCTATGATTCCTCATGCACTTGTGTTCTAAGCCTAGATCAATTGGGATTAATCAGTTGTATAGAAACCATTGTGAACTCATTGCAGGCTTTTAGAGTTTAAATTTGTTTATTGAGCACAGTTTGGCTAGCATCAGGTGCTGAAGTTACAGACTCCAAGACTAGCATAGAAATTACTTTATTTAGCTCCCAGTTGTAAGTTTCTATAGCAACTGGGTCCTATAACAGGAAGCTCAGTTTCTGGCACATGAATACCGCTGCTGCTGCTAGAGATTGTTAATACCGTATTTTTTGAACACTCAGCTGTTCCTTAATTCTTTCTAAGCCCCAATCTCCCCTTTTTCTTTTCCTGCAGTCTTTCTTCAGTACAAATCTGCCTGCTTAGTCATACTTGCAATTGCACTTTTTGTTCTTAACCTTTCATCCTTGACTGTAGCATAAAGTATCTATTTCAGACAAGCTTTGCTTTCCCTGGAACCACTTGCAGAGTGCCCTGTGCTGCATTCTCGTATTGTGCAAAGTGGCAGAGATGGAGGGAGAGGACCAGGGTGCTGATGCTGTCAATAGTGTCTGCAATAAGATGCCTCTCATAGACCTACTCCTTCTCATGACTTTAAACCTGGGGCTGATTCTGTGGATGCTACTCATGTCCCAGATTCAGAAGAGAATGCCCCAACCTGTAATAAACTCATGTGCTTTTAGGTAAGGTCAAAAATAAAGCTGCGACATAGACTTCCAAACATTAGAGACCTCATTGCTGTTCCTGTGTTTGTTAGAAACCCATGGCTGAATACCACCTTTAGACATTAAATTTCACCAGTCAAACTCCTCAATGCACTTTCTGTCTTCTCCCTACATTACTGGACTCCATTTAAAGGCTCCATAATGAGAATTGTATTGTTGCAAAGTGAACAGATGTGTCTTTTACCTGTAGAACTTGTTTATCTATATCTCTTTCACAACTGTGAACCAAGTCTTTCTTTGCAACCAGATTTATTTTGGAGGAGACATTCAAATGCTTGTATGAAGTGCTGGATGGAGGTGCAAACTGTTTTTTGACAATAGAATGCACTCATATAAGTAGGTGTTTTGGTAGCTCAGCAGCTGGTAGGCATTTTGAGATTTCTTTTTGGTGTGTGGGTTGTTTCTTGTTCAAATTTTTTTTTAATTGCTTCACATGGTGTCATTTATGGGTAAAAACCGGTAGTTTGAATTATTAGATATTTATACTCTCTAGTATGGTTTTCAACTTATGTGGTTAAATTTCTTCTACATCCAAGAGAAATGTGTTATTCTACTCAAAAACCACTGGGGATGTCCCTTCTGCTGTCCTGGAGCCCTCTGTCCCATGAGTACTGGCTATCTCAAAGCCACAGAGAACAAATCCTGGTATGAATGAAATGTGAATTCGTATTTGGTGACTCAGACACAGCACAGAACATGTATTTTGAGTAAAAATGGCTTCAAGTATCCCTATGTAAGCTGGCCACTGCAACCAGAATTATATCTTGTGATTCTTCACATATGAAAGGAGAAGCAGTTGTAGAATCTGACTTGAAGAACTTTATATCTGAGGCAGCAGCTCCAAAAGGACAAAGAATAGTGAACACCACAAGATTATCTGGCTGTGCACTGTAAAAGCACTGAGGTTTGTGTGGGCTTCATTTTATTGTTGTTGTTATTGCAGAAAAACTTCCAGGAAGAATATACTGCACCTACAGTTAACTACTAGCAAGTCCAACTCTAGTCTGTGTTGAGAAAGTCTAGATGGCTCGGATATTGGCTGTTTGCTTCTGTTGCTATCTTTCCAACACTATTTGGTTGTTTCTTATCACATCTAGTAGGGGCTTTTACTTTTCCATTTGACCTTTATAAAATAGGATCATCCTTGCTCAGATTTCCAGGATTGCTCTTTTAAGAGTTGGCAGCTTGAGAATATCTATCTGTAGAAGTATTTTTCTTTAGCCAAGCCCTCTTTTTTTACCAGTCCTGGGGTAGTTTCACTGTCATAGAATATTGAGCTGGGGTGATGTGTAGGATGATGCAGTTTGTTAGAGGTGTCCCATCCAGGCGCATTCTGTCTCGCATAACTGTAGTAATTTCATCTCTCTCATGGAAGATCTATTCCAGGCAATTTGCAGCTCATTCTCTAATTCTTCGCATCTAACTGCTGAGTTGCTGGGAGGGCCTGTCTTGGAAAAGCGAATCAGCCCCAGAACAACCTGTGTTTTCACAGGGTGCTGAAGGCAGCAGGAGTCTTTGGGAGACCAGCAGAAAGATTAAGATGCCGGAATCTGTTGCCTTAAAATCATTCTTCTGCTCTCCAGTGAGTCATCCAGCAACCCAAGCAAGCTCAGCGGGACCTTCTGGTGCTACTGCTCCTTGTAAAAAAAAAAAAAGCCCCCACAAATCTCATAGAGGATATGTTGCCACCATCTTTTGGCAAAACGCTTCTCCCTGCCGCTCACAAGGTTTTCATTTTCTTCCATTTCACTATTCCAGGTTTCTGGCTTCACTCTTAGCAAGCTTTGAAGTCTTTTTTTTTTTTTTTTTCAAAATGGCAGCTGCAAAGGTCATCTATTTCTCTGTTTGTTTCTTGCTCAGAGACAGGAATCATGCTTTAGAATAGAGATGCAAGGCAGCTTTCCAGAGCATGAAAATCCAGTAACTTAACACATTGTCTCCAGATTGCAACAGCTGACTGAGAAAGAAGAAAAAAAGGGGAAAAAAAAGAAAAACAGGAAAAAAAAAAAAAGGAGGGGACAATGTACAATACAGATTTGACTGGTCAGACTTTTCAGTATGTCTTTTTTTTAAACATAAAGATAGCAGGCATATGAACTATATTTTAAGTTTTCAGAACTGGATACAGCTATTGGATTTATATTTGAAAAGAACCGAGCAGGTCCTTCCTTAGAAGATTGGTCAGGAAGGACAGAAATGGTAATTGCATCACTTCTGCATTTTTATACACTTACATAATTTTCATTCATTAATCTGCAATGATTATTTTTTGTTTAGTTCAGGTCATACTTCTTTTATGAAACACGACTTAGCACATAGCATACATTATGTAGACGAAAATAAATGTAATTTACTAGAGATGTTAATTCCTTCAGACAAGTCCTCTAAAAAAGCACTCCAGTAATAGATTATAGATTAAAAGTGCATATTTTGTGATAGTTTCTAAGAAAAATCATCAGCGAAATACTATGAGGTAGAGTTCACTGCTATATCTGAAAACAGCTTCCACTTAGTGTTTTCAGTTATTACTAATCTTCTGCTTAATACATTTCTAATGGAAGAAATGAGCTCTGAAACAGGCAGAGAGGGAAAAAAAAATAAAAGGCAGCAGCAAATGTGATCTCAGGATCTGAACAGAAAATTTAGGTCTAAGGTTCTGCACTCACCTCCCTGCTCCTTCCCCATATGGAGACCCTATTTTCTCCCTCTGCACAATTACCACATGGGTAAGAAGCAGCCTTCAGAAATCTGGCTCTCACATTGACTGCTAAAGGTGTTGTCTCGCAATCTGTTTAAAGGAACCCGTGCAGATGTCACAGCACAGAGGGGCAATTCTGTTGTCCATTCTCCCTGTCTCCAGAAATGCACTCCCATGTGTGCTTTTGTGCCAGCATCCAACGTTACTGCAGTTACAGCAGAAACCAAATCATGGTATTGATCCACCTGAAAGTATTTCACTGGAAATGTTGTAGCTGAAGTAGTCTTAAACCAGACCATGGCTTTATGACCAATGGTGCTGGTGGCTTAAGTGGCAAATCAACGTAATGGAAAGGGTGAGGGCCCTGCTCACAAGGGCAGTGTGGACTTACAGTCATGAAACTGTTCCCAGTGTTCAGTCAACACTATCGAACAACTTGTTCCATGAAACAGAGTAACTCCTTATGTGGTGGCATTTAGATGTTTAATTTCTTTTTGCATTGGCATTCTTTACTTAGAATGAGACTATATCTTAGAATCACGTTATTGCGTGGCTGTGCTTAGAGGAGACAACATTCTGACTTGTCATATTTCACACACAAAAGCATGATAGTTCTTGTCGCTATCAGTTTTCTTACATTAGAAAAGCACCAATATTTAATGTTTAAAATAATTATTTAATTTTAAAATGTTGATGACAGAAAACTCACACTGAAGTGCATTTCTTCTGAAAGATGCTACATCTTTTTTTTTTCATGAGAAGAGCCAGAGTCTAGTTTTTGCAGCTAAAAATTTTATACAAAAATGTTAACTGTCAGAATACTACTTGATGGTAATATAATGCCACTCATCTACAAATCACAAACCTGTAAGAATGTAAAAATGATCATAAAAAATTCATAAAAGGAGAAGTTGAGGCATAAGGAGGTTATACTAAGTATTTTACACATTTTCCTCAAATTAAGAACCATGTGTATTTAAAAAATTAAAGATGCGATTGTCATAGTGTAACCTCACCAAAACTAAACTGAAAGCAAACAAGCTTCATATATTATAATTTTAGAAAAGGCCTGAATACAGAGATTATCTTTGTAATGTGCATTATGTTTGGGGAGTCTGGGGTAGTGGGTGGAGGTCAGTGTACCTTGTTAAAAAAAGCCGCTTTTCCAGCTGCCTTATATTTTAAACTGTATTTGCTGATTAAAGAAAACCAGCTTGGTAGGTTTTAGATCATGAACGCATAAATAATTTTTTCAAGAGCTGAACGTATGAAACAAAGGGTAAAAAATGGCATTAGGAAGATAAAAACCAGGAATAAAACCTGGATGAGAGAACAGCAGTTCCATATTAAATTGGGAAATAGACGAGGGCCATGATTGACAGAAGTACAGAAGAGGGCATTTCACTGAAAAATCCACATTTCTTAAAGCCAGTGAAAAAGGATTTATGTTCTCTGTTGTAGATGGTTTCTGAATAGTTTCTACACGCAGCCTCCTGCAGAACACATGAATCGGTTGAGAGGCAGCAAACACACAGATGATTACTTTTAAGTAGTGAAGGTTAAATTACTTGTCTTGATAAGTTTAGACAAAGTCCAAAACAACAGTCTTCTGACACTCATTGTCCGGTTCTGAGCATTATGCAATACTACTTGTAATTAAACCGACTACATGGGCATGACAGGTTCAGTGCACTTTCTTAGTCTTTTCAGTAGAGTCGAATTACTGACAGCTAAAATATTATGGAATTGGTCAATTTACGCAAATCCTGTGCTGAAGGTATTGACCTTTTGAAAATAGATTCCTTCTGCACATTGGGTTTTTTCTTCCTCTACCTTGTTTCTCCTTATAGCAATTATTCATCTATAATGGCTTCTTCCAGCTAAAAGCCTCAGCAACAGGAACATTTATTCAGAATCAGAATGGAAGATCTGGTACTTTTCTGTACATTAAAAAAGAAGAAAGTTCAATTTTCCTTCTGAAAAGCACAAGAAAGACCATTACGTGACGTGTGAAGACAGAGAGAAAAAGGGTCTGAATTCCCAAAATATTTGATGGCAGAAGTAATAATAGCAATGAATGAGGCCACATAAATGATTCATGAGACTCATTTTTTAACTATTGTTACTAAAAAGAGGCTCATTATTACTTAGAAAAATGCTTTGTTGGTGATGTAAAAAGAAATCAGAATTTGCTATCAATTACTTTCATTAACACTGGGCCTTTGTACACAGTTTTATAAATACATTTTATAACAATATAATTTTGTAATTTCATCCCTACTGTGCTTTGAGTCTTCTGAGGCCCACAAATCTCTTTAATACCTCTACTCCTGCTGATAATAAAAAGTCTTGTGGGTGTAGTAACAGCTAAAAATACAATAGTAAATGATTCGTATATTATCATTTCAGAGGTCACAATGGGTAACAAAGAGACCACGAGCATGTAAAATAAACATCCTACTCTAAAACAGAGGCAAGATGCAGCTTCAGGATGATCACTTTGAAGAGATAACGCCTCCTTTAAGGACATTTTCTTCTTTGGTTTGAAGGCTGTTCGAAATGTCTGAACATATGTTCTGAGGCAATGAAATTTCAATGGGATATTTTTTTCCTTTTAAAGCCCTATCCTTAAAACACTGACTTGTAACATGAGACAGCAACAAAAATGAGTCAAGTGAAGAGCGAATATTTAGCAGAGAGATGTAAGGAATAAATACAGCTAAAGCTGGGGGTTTTTTGATTTTGTAAACAATGTGTCATTAGAAACCAATGAAGACAATAAAGAATGGGATTACCATGCACCCATTAGAGAGATTTCAATCAATATTTAAATAGTTTTGGAGAACTAAATGTAAAACAGGGACCTTTCTCAAATAAGCAATCAAAATAATCCATTAAGGCTGTAATCACCATTACACCCAGATTTTCCTGTGTTTAGAATAAATTGGTTGTGTAAATACTGTTGAAGTGGTACTTCAGGTATCTACCTTTCTAATGTTTAAATGGTTTTGGAAGGTTTTTTAAAATTACTGTATATTAACTTGCTTGATCCTCAAATTCTAAATATAGTAACTTCTTCCTAAACCTAGTTAACAATATCTGAAAAAAAGAACGTTTCTTGATAAGGCTATAAATACGTATAAATTACTATGAGGCAATCGAGGCCAACTTCACAGTATTGGAATACAGACACTATGCATCTGTGCATATCATGTCTAATTACTATTAGAGTGACCTCCAGGACTCCCGTTCTTGGCAGGCCCCGGCCGCCCCGTGCCCGGGTCTGTGATGTCCGGAGGTAGAGCAGCGACTCTTTCACGGGCACCCCCTTGTCGTGGGGAAGGAGCTTGCGTGCCCTTGTGAGGGTGCCTCCGGTGGGGTCTCCCAAGCCAGACAGGTCTCAGCTGAAGGGTCAGACAAGGTGTGTCGACAGTGGATGGGCTCACCAGCCTTCAGGCAACCATCCTAGGAGAAGGACAACTCTAACTCCAAACCCAGGCAGATGGAGCTTGTTTAGCCCTGGAAGGCATCCATCATCTAAGAGAAGGATACTCTAACCAAACCTACGACCCGAGGACTTCGCTGTCACTGTCCAAGCTCGCTAGGCCCTGGCAGATGAACCTCAGGTGTAAAGGGTGGAGCCAGTTCCGCGCACGCTGAGCCTCACCTAAAAAATCCACCGCACAGGCCCGAAGGGTGCACTCATCGCTTGCAGCGAGCATGGGAAAAGCCCTTCCCAGATCTTCGTTCGCGAAGCCAAGCCATGATGACTATCAGAGTGTAGAGATTTACTGTGAATAATTAGTTTTAATTTACTTTAAAAACATGCTACTGAACCTGCAAAAACAGGAGCTAGCATAGGACATGTTGTCCATTTCCCTGTGCAGTTGAGACATTCTAACAAAAGGGTATCTGGGTCTCATAGGAAATTTTACCTTGGTTATTAACAGTTTTACAATTATGCTATGGTTATAATCTTAACAGGTGAGACAAGATACTTCAGCAGGTATAACAGATACAGTTATATGTGTATATATATATAACTCTAGGTTATATATAAGAGGTACAGCAGAACAGTATTGAAGACATCTGATGAAAGGAAAGCGTTATCAGAAATCTTTGTGTTTTCAAGAGAAGCCAGAAGGTTTAAGCAACTTGTTTGGAATTAATCAAATGGAAGAAAACACTTTCAGGCAAAAAGACTGGTGTAGGTAATACCACTCACATGTTTTGCACTGCTCTGTCATGAACAATTTTATAGCTCAACAACAAGGAAGATAGCACTGAGTTTGGAGATTATATGTGAGAAGGAGAAGGAGTCTTTGTTTCTTCTTGCCTTCAATCCATGGTCCCTTTAGATCTTGTTAGGATGAGGTTTCTTTGTATACTTCCATGCCCCTCTTGTCATCATTATTCCACTGTCACTCTTCTCTAAGTATTATTATTGCTCTTTTTCTTCATTACTGATCAAGTACTTTAGTTGTCAATTGTTAAGCTGTAGCGGGAGAATGGAAGAAGGTGAGATAGGATGTGGTGACTGATACTGCCATCATCAATTACAGTGTGGTGTTCTGTGGACACTTGGAGGACCTCTTGAAATTGAAGGTCTACCAGCTACCTTTTGGACTACATAAAAATTCTTCCTGAACAATAGATTGCCCTCCCTTAATGCCTTGAGCCCTAACATTTTGGGGTAGCTCAAAGTACATATTTCAACTAAATACCAACCAGACATGGAGAAACACCTTCAAGATGAACAAGGAGTCTCACAAACTTGGCCAATAATTGGAGATGATGAAAAGATTACAGATAAAAACTGGATAAAACTGAGCACACATCATCAATTTTAGCTGATAACATATGAAGTCTACCATTTTAAACATGCATGTAGACTGGAACAATACTTTTGCTTTGTGTCATACGCACTTACTTGTTTGGCATGCAAGGGACTTTTCAATTGTATGTTTTGAATTACAGCAGAAGCAAAACCTGTATGATTCTTTCAGGTATGAAGTTCTGCGCTTCCTCAGAGCCAGGAAGTCTGATAAATGTGAGCTTTGTTCAGTGCCTCAGCTCAGCTCTACATGAGAGGAATTCAGTGCATAACACACAAAAATGTTACCATCAGCTGCTTGAAGGTTCACTAATGGCACTGAAATGTCACCTTCAGGAAGAGCTCACTAAGAATTTTTTTCCCCTTGAAAACAGTAAAAATATTTCAAGTGAAAACCAGCAGTACTTAACAAATCATGCTTGCCAGGAGAGGTGATTCTGTTGCCTTGCCTTCCTGTTCTTTCCCTTCTTGGACTGCCTTCTCCAATGTGCAAACACAGTAAAGTTTCCATTTGGTGAAGGAAGATCTTAAATGAAAGGGAACCAGCATTGTGAGAACAGATATAGAGAAAGGGATTGGCTAATTACTTTTCAAGTCGTTGGAGGAACTAGGGTCAGACTTGTAATTTAATCTTTTATTTTGGATAAACACGTCAAAGAGTTTAAACTCTGGGGAGAAAAAAGAAAAAAATGTTTATATAGACAGTCCTTCATTAGAAGCGGCTGGTTTTTAATGAAGTCAAATATGAGTTCTTTAGCTTGAAAAAAATGAAGCTCATATTTCTAGATCCTACTAGTGACCCAAATGTCCCAAGCACTATTGATTCATTAAGTAATTAAGAATCTGAGTCCCTTAATGTAGTCAATGGCCTCTTTAATGGAATATATCCTGTATGCATAGGAACAGCTGCCACAAAATGCTTGTATAATGGCCTAAGTTACACTGGACATAAAGGGTTAGATAATTGACTACTGTATTAAGACAGAAATATGTAACACAATTCCGGGAAAGGACAGCCATGACCATCCATGTCCCACTCCCATCCCCCACCCCCCAATTACTGTAAATTGCTAATGATATTGCAGCTGTAGTTGAAGAAAGATATGGACATGACTGTTACTTATATCATCCTTGGACATAATTTGTGATGTTCCACATTAGTGCTATCTGCAGAAGTGAGTTTGGGTGAGAATGGGAAGTTTTAGTGCAGAGATTGAAAGCTGTCAAAAAGGAAGAAAAAGAACGAGAAAGTAGAAATTGAAAGTGATGATTTAATTTACAGCCTTGGGTAACATACTACACTGGTGTAAAAGATAAGTGGCAAGCATTAGCTTTTATTGTTCGTTTAACAGAAGAAAGAATCTGGAAAGCCAAAGAAACAGCAATTGTGACTAATGCAGTCAGTGTTAGAAGCAGTTTGCAAGCTCGTGGTAGACAAAGCATTGTGAACAAGACTAGTTTAAAGTTTATGACTTAAAAAATAAAGCATGGATTTCCAAAACAAGACCAGAGACTGAATTAGCTAGTGTCAGAGAGGATTTTTTATAGTAATATTTAAAAGCATATTCATATATTTTCTCTTCAAGCTGGCATATAAATTCAGTAAGCCTAATTTAACAGTAGGAAAACGAAAGTACCTTACAGCTATCATGATTGGGTTTGTGGAATTTTATTTTTTAAATAAGGGGAAACTGAATGCTTAGAAAATTATTTAACACATCTAAACTGAAAATCATCTGGAGAGAATACATATCCGAAAAGTAATAAGAAACAAAAAATGTTGCTTTAAACAAAGAAGCTATGAATGCAAGAGTTGTTATCTCTGCTAGTAGAACTGCATCATTTTATGAGTTTATTTTATTAGTTTATCATTCTTTCAGAGAAACTATGTGAGAGACTCACTAAAATCTAGCCCTAGTTTCATATTCTGAAACAACCTGAGTACACATTAAGAAATAATTTAATGGTCAATTGTTTGTTCACACTCTAATAATCACCGTAATCATAATGCCAAATAACAATAAAGCAATTTATTTTTAATAACTCTTAAGTCATGATCATAAATGACAGCAGTAGGACTACCTAGAAAATCAATTAAAGAAAAACTTGTGTTATGTAAGATGATAGCCTTTATGAAAATTTCAACCTATGTCAATGGTATTACTTGCAAAGTGAGTTCCATGTACCAGAATATAGCCTTTCATAGAAGCATAAAAAAATAGGAAATTGGGTCTTTTCCCCTGGAGAAGAAAATGAGAAACAAACAAACACACACACACATACTCAGGTGCTTTTATTACTATAAAACTACAAATAATAATAAAAAGCATAGTTCGTGTTACATGTCAGCATAATACAAGATAATGATAATCACAACTATCAAAAGAACAATTTAACTGGAATTTAGAAAATTTTAACAATATTTGCTTGGCTTTTTCTCCTTAAAAACCAGATCCTATGGGTTCAAGGGAGAATGAGACAAGCCTGCTCTTCCAAGAAGAAATAACCAGCAATCTTACAGATTACACTGAACATGTGGTTGCAACATTTAAATGACGTCTTCATAGTCATGTCAATTACCAGAAAGCAATAATGATGATATGAAAAGAAGCTGATATTTTCAGTCAAAATTCAGGCCAGTGTTGTCTCAAGATACTTTCTGGTTCCTTTTTTCCCTTGTTGTCTTTCATAAGTACTCTTTGTGCAGCAGCAAGTCGAGAGATAAAAAATATATGTCACACAGTTCTAAAAGTATTGGCAATCTCCTTAGAGAAACCTTTTCTCATGAGATGTCTAGAAAGAACAAGATGCTTTGTCTTAACTTGAATGATTTAATTAGGTTAGCTGAAGTTTTAAGCCACAGGTTCATTCCCAGCTGTGAAATGTTTTTACCAACCTCCACTGAAAACATGCAACTTACTGCTTCCCAGTAATAGCAACATTTGTTCCTATCTAATCACAGCTATGGAATGCTGCAAGAAATTACATGACACAAGTGGGAATTAATACCGCAATTAAAGGTTTTGAGTTTTGAAAAGGATTAAATAAACAGATTCAATCCACATTTTGGTTAATTGAGAACAATTAAAAAGCAGAAAAAATGAAGGCAAACACAATCTACAAAATTAAGAACTGATAGTACCAAGAAGTTGTCTCCCAAAGGAGAGCAAGTGCATCAAGAAAATTACTTACAAAGGTGACTTGAAGACAGAAATAGAGTAAATGGAGAGGTGGCATAAAAGCTATGCAGAAAGCAACCAGGAAAGGAAAATAAATAGAACTTCGTTGTATTTGAAATGATAACTTAGATTATCATGTTTTTGTTGCTTTTGTGTCTGGCAAGAAAATACTGTGTTCACTTTAATTAAGACAAATACAGAGAATAAGTGGAGAGTAAAGCCTGGGAGAAAGAAGTAGCAATTTGTTGGCTGTTTTTTACTTTGCACCTTGGAGAACAGCATGATCCTACTAGTGTATTGAAAACCGCTTGGGGGGAAGTGTTGGAAGAGGAAATTGTTTTGGGGCAAAATCTAGGCAGAAAATAAGAACTAGTTAAAACTACCACTGACAACCCAGAAGAAAGTAGAACATTCAATCATTCTGGCAGTCTGGCACAATTTCATAAACCCAAGGAAGGAATTTTATTCCAGGGAGAGAAAAGTTGCTCTCTGACCCCAGCCATGGGAATAAAGGAAATGGCAATCTCTATGATGCAAAACGATTACAAAGATAAAGTGTAGTAGAAATACCACCTCTCTATTCAAGACCAAAAAGTAGTTTCCATCTTCATATCTTCCACTTTTACATTTCCCTTACTTTCTTTGTCATCCCACTAACATAACAGATTATTCCCTACCTATAATGGGAATACTAAGTAACTGTAATGCCTGATAATTATTTCACCAGCTAATAATATGCTAAAGATATTTACTAAAACAGCAGTGTAATAATCAATTCAGGTCACTGACTTGAATAAATCTAATAAAAAATATGAACATACATTGAATAGAATCCTTACAGATGCTGTGGTCTGTGTAATGTCAGGTATAAGAACTGATGAAGTATAAAGTACGTATGTGAACTCCAGACAACCATGCAAAATCTTCTCTGGAAACAAACTCGAGATAAACCAGCCAGCTCAAAGTGTTGGTCTGGACAGGATGCTGGGAGCAGATTCAGAGGTGGGCTACAGCACACAGGCACTATGTGTAAGAAGTAACTGCACAGTACATCCACCCTTAGGAAACTAGATGACACAACTAAATAACAAACTAAACTAGATGACACACACTGATGCCCTATCAGGGCAGCATAGAGCCAGAAGGGCTTATGTCCATGTTAGTCCTCTGTTTCCCTAGAGCTTTGTGGTGTTGCTGAAATGCCAGAATCTCATCTGCTGAATGTTCTAATACACTGAAAATGATCCAGATCTAGTTACCGAATTTAGAGTAGACATGGCTTTTGGATAAAACACCCACAGATATGAAAATGACAAAGACATTTTAAGTAATGCTGGGCCAAAAAGGTGGTATATGAGGATGAATTTAACTTGATAAGCAACGGAGAAAAAGGACAGGTTCCCTTAACAAAACAGGAGGAAGAACAGCAGTACTAGGAAATGTTATTCACCAAAAAAGTCGACTATCCTTCCTCATGGTCTGTGCACATCTGTGTGTCTCTGTCTTTCTTATAAGCCCCCTTTATGTAATGAGAGGCTAGAACACTCTTACTTCTATACTTCTAGTATATAGCCGTACTGTTTCACCAGTCCTTTCCTTCAAATAATGTTCTACAGTCTCTCCAATTTTCACAAACTGAAAATTGAGTTTGTGGGAGTAAATTCCTTATATCAAAATACTGAGGTATAAGAACATTACTTAGATTCTTTTTTCTAGTACTATTAATGGGTTTCTGCTAAGAGTTATAAAGGTGTTTGATAGGCATTTTGATAAGACGTCTATGAGGTCTTTTAGTTATCCTGTTTCTCTTTAGAATCCTGATTCTGGTATTATCAATAAGAATATACTGTATTCAGACTTTTTAGCCTTTCCAAACACTATTCTGGAAAAACTGCATTAAAATACTTGCTCTGTTGTTTTTTTTAGTTTTATGGGAGAAAATATCCAAGAAACATTTTAGCTTTGCTCTTAACCTTCCCCTGTAAATGAAAGTCAGTCTGTAGAAAGAATTATGTTATTTGGGGAAAAAGATGTGTATGTCAAAGCTTTGATTACAAATCAAAATTCTTCCATTTTACTTAGAAAAGTTGTAAGAAGAGGAGAAAATGGCTACCTTCAATTTACAAGTAAACTTAACGATATGTGTAATACAGCTGGCAGAAAAATTAATTTAGATATATTTTTTCAAGTAAAGGCATACAATATGTTGAAACTGAAGACTAAAAGCTGGATGGGAAACGGACACATGAGGCCATCTTTCTACTGCTGAGAGCAGAGGGAAATAACCCAACAGCACCTAAGTTTGATAAATGACACAGATTCATTCTTACATGTTACAATGCAAAGTTTCTTCTTCTCTTTCCATCTGAGGTTCCACTGAACCTTATTCATAATCACGGGTTAATCTTCCTTGTAAGTCTGGATGTTAGCATGACTAAGAAAAGCCTTCCCAATGGATGAGTTGTACATTTCAAGCACTCTTTATCTGTTACAGACTTTTTCTTTTGAAATTTTCTCTTTTGGCAAGTCTCTCTGCAGAATTCTGGCAACAGAGATGATGCCATTGAAAACGTGAAAAACGGCAACAGCTTCAGAACTTTGACAAACAAATTATTATTTAGAAACAATAATGTATTTCATAATAGTAACTTCTAATTATATTTTGCAATCAACCACACTAGGAAATCGCATATTGAAATCATTGCTTGTGACCAGGCTGAACTTGCTAAAAAGATTCCTACTGACATTACTGAGTTTCCAGGGCAGTCTAAAATCTCTGATGTTCTTCCTAGTGACCATGTTTTTGGAAAAAACAGGTTTTTTTAACAGCAAAATAAAATGTCTCCCCACCATACAAGTTTAACTTCAATAATATTACTTGAATTCTCTAGACCAAAACTCCTGGACTGTTCTATAAGACAGAACACACTGTTATTACACTGCAGATGCAGGCAAGAGCTTACCGTTAGAAAGACAGCTTGTATGGCATGTATCCTGATGTAACGTAAGGACTAAAAGCTAAGGCATCTCCTTAAATGATTATAGTTATTTCATATTTATAGAGGGCAGATACAGAAGGAAGCATTGTGCATCCAAATCTCAATTAGACAGGAGAGCCCGTTTTATTCTGTGATTGTTTCTATAATACAAAACAAAGAATCTAGAAGACAAATTCTGAAAACTGTTTCCTTACCATAGTCCTGGTAGCCTTTCCTTGTAAGCTTGCAAACTTTGATATGAATCTTTACACCTAGCTAGAGGAAAAAGAGCAGACAATGATCTCTTCAGCACCCAGCATGCTGTAGTATGGGAAGGATAGGCTTCTGAACAAAATTGCGTCTAATTTCCTTGCATCAAAACAGAAAATGTATCACCCCTTAAGTGCACCTCTCAGACAAGAACCCAACACAAATTATGCAAACGAAAAAGGAGGAGATGATTTCTTAATTCTTTACCATATTGTGAGGAGGAGTAAATGGCTGCCGAACACAGCAGAGCTTTTCAAGAATGTTAATGAGATTTATACATTTTTACACTTCCACACAGAATCGTAGAATGCTTTGGGTTGGAAGGGACCTTCAACAGTCCAACTGTCCCTGCAGTGAGCAGGGGCATCATCAACTAGATCAGATTTCTCAGAGCCCCATCCAACCTGACCTTGAACTTTTCCAGGGATGGGACATCTATCACCTCTCTGGGTGAACAGTGTTGTAAATCTCAAGGACGCTTACCTGTTACAGACTTTTTCTGAAATAGATGTTTCACTAATGTTTCACCACCCTCACTGTAAAGCATTTCTTCCTTATATCTAGTCTAAATTTCCCCTCTTTTTGTTTAAAACTATTACCCCTTGTCCTGTTGCAACAGGCCTTGGTAAAAAGACTGTCCCCATCTTTCTTTTATAGTCTCCCTTTAAGAACAGAGAGGCCTCAATAAGGTGTCCCTGGAGACTCTCCAGGCTGAACAACCCCAACCCTCTCAGCCTGTTCTCATAGGAAAGGTGTTCCATCCTTTCGACTATTTTTGTGGCCCTCCTCTGACCCAGTCCAAGATCAATAAGGTGTCCCTGGAGACTCCTCCAGGCTGAACAACCCCAACCCTCTCAGCCTGTTCTCATAGGAAAGGTGTTCCATCCTTTCGACTATTTTTGTGGCCCTCCTCTGACCCAGTCCAAGAGGTCCATGTCTTGCCTGTGCTGAGGACTCCAGAGCTGAACACACTCCTCCAGGTGAGATCTCACGCAAATGGCCAGTAGGCTTTTGAAATTTGTGTTGCTTAAGTGGCTGCTGCAGAAAGTGTGAGAGTAGTTGACAAGCGAAAATCATCTGAAACAAAGGATGCAGAAACAATGAGAGGAACAAGCTGACTCACAGCTCTCCTGAATCTGATGTTTAGTTCACTCTTGGTTCCCAGTTCCTCATCACCCACACCACATGTTAGTCCTCTCATATATGAACCTGTTTGCCATAAACCAGATGACTCGTCAGCAAATTCCAATCACGTGTCCCAGATTCCTCACTCTAGGGGCTGCCAAATGGACAACGCAATGCAATTGCTTCAGGTTTGGCTCTCTCAACTACACAAAATCCTGAAAAACGGTCTGATCAAGTTTTACAGCTTCAGGTGCTTCCACATACTGTCATACCACCCTTTAGTGCACATGACGTGCTCAGTTTCATGATATAAATTAAACCAGCATTCTGCTGATCTGCAGCATGGTCCACATATTGTTTCACAGATTTTGAAAAGAAAAAACAAAAGTACCTACCATGTCGGGTGGATGCAATCTGCTTTAGAAGAGTCCATCACCGGGAAGTGGGGATTTAAACAACTCTGCACTACTTGGTTACGATTAGCGGTCTCAATGTTGCCTCAGACTGGCAATCAGGAACGTGATGTACAGCATTACAAGGCCATGACCATGCCAGCATTACATGGCCGTATCAGACACTAGCAGCTCCTTGGTGAATACAGAATAGTGTATTACTAATGCTATTGTGATAGCCTGTTTGTAGAAATCAGAATTTTTTTTTTTTTCAGGATGTTAATTCAGTGGCGATTAGGTGCTTTATAGTTCTGGCTCAAGGCCACTATTTTATGCGCTTTTCCAGAAAAATATTTTGGTAATTAGCACAGAGTTTCATTAGTTAAGACTAAGAAAGAAAAATCAGTAGATGAGGTCCAGCACAGAGGACATTTTGTGTGAGTCTGCAGAACTCCATCCTATTCAAAACAAATATACCTTGATTTTGCTGGTTTTGCTGTCGAGACTATTGCAGCTGCCATAGTTATATCACAATAGTGTAAATTAGTGTCCCATTTTGCACACCACCTTGATTGGATATCTATGACCCCTTAGGCAACCAAACACAGGTGTGACATGTTGGCTATTTCACGCATCCTCTGCAGCAATTCTAGGCAGTCCTTCGTTAGCTGACACAGGTTGGCAGAGGCAGAGGGAATCCTCAAGCGGTCCCTCAAGCCTTATTTTTTACAATAGGTCGCAACAGAGATACTAGTCAGGTAAAATCTCATCTTCCATAAGTTTGAACAGTTCTGTGAGCAACAAAATTTGGGTTCATTGCTCACAGAATCAGCATACTGCAAAAGAAGCAGTGATGTAGTTTGCTTTATTTTTAAGTTGGAAAGGAAAATACAATTCATGCTTAATTGTTTTTTTATGTATGCATTGACTTTAGCTATTCCAGTGTAAAACTGAAAGAATTATGTCCACAGTATCGGTTACAATAATACTAATATTACAGACACTCCTTTGTTTTTTTGGGTTTTTTTTTTTTTGTTTAAAGAAAATTCTGGTACATGCATACCAAATGAGCTTTTTTGTGTTGGTTTTTATTTCATATTGAAAGATGGTTGGCTTCGTCAATCGCAGGGAACAGGTTGTCTGATTTATACAACATCGAACAATGGAAAAAGATAATTCTACACTAATCTTTGGAATAAGAAAAGGGACATTCAGTAAAAGATGAGAAAACCCAGTAATGCTCAGTATGGAAAAGTCAGATTCTTTCTATCACCCACTGAAAATCCATGTTTTGTAAACCAGCAGTTTCTCTCACTGTGTGCCTCTTAAAGCACAAACCTAAAAATGTAAGGAAAATAAAAAATAATTTTTTTAAGAAGTTGAACCACCTAGAGACAAGAAATTACACAAAAAGCTAACTCACTGGTCATACTTTTATTAATTTCACCTTTTGTTAGGAATTCAGTGAACTAACCCTTTACTTCTATGGTTTGTTTAGCTTTAGCTGACATACATAGACATTTTTATCTGCATTCTAAAATGGAGCTACCTGGACAAAACCGCATATCGATGCTATCATATTTTGTAATCACTCTGTGGTCTCATAAACAGAATGAATTAAGAAAACAACCAAAATGTCAAGTGCTTATTGCCTGAAAATTCCACAGGAATTAACAGCTCTGAAGTTTTTCAATAAATTCTTTAAGGAGCTTGATATTTCCACACAAACATATGCACACACAAACAGAAAATTCCACTAACTCTGCACCAGTTAGTTGAACTTTCCTTAAATTATTTCAGAAACTTAAATACTTAAACTGTTTTGTAAAATCAAAAGAGGAGCAGAATGGGGAGGAAATGAGACTGGGAAAATTGAAAAGAAAAGTCTATATACATTTTCTTCTAAATTTTGGAGTTATAGGTAGGTCGCTCAGAAAGCAATACTTCCTATTTACTACATATTTCCATGGAAACTACAACAAATACACAGAGCACAATAACAATAGAGCAAATTCTCAGCCACAAAACACTGGTTTTTGACACAGTCACCACCATTGGCTGTGCATTGTCTCCAGTGATGAACGAGAGCCTGCCTGCCACGCTTGTTTAAAAACCTACGTCAGAGGAGGTGACCCACTGTTACTGTCACCAGTGGCACCGGTCACCACTGTTACCTGTGGCTGAAATGCGCCACCCACCCCCTCACTGTGCTGACACCCACTGTTTAGTCTCCATAAATGTTCAGCAGCGTCGATGGACATCAGTGGGTGCAATCTTTTCCACATGGAGGAATTCAATCACACCCCTTTGCTTCATAGGCACTGCCATGTCAGATGTCATGCTGTCAGACTGCCCCTCTGTTGCCATCTGTCGCACGGCAACAAAATTGAACAGAATATTGGCAGGAAGGTTCAACCTCTACTGCCAGACCTCCAACATCCACCTCTGACACCGTGGGCCAACACGATATAATAGGAGGCATTAATTTCAGAGTATAAGCTAACATCTTAAATAATCATTCAAACACGTGGAAAGGTGTGCCTCTTTTTGAAATGTGCTGAAAAAATGTCTATCCGTAACCAGGTAATAGAAATCCCTATTGCAATGGTACTAGTGTATGATGGTTTACTTTCTGATTTTGGATAAATAGTAAAGGACTGCTGTGAGTGACAGTCTCCCTGCAACTAGCTCAACAGCAAACAAGCACAGCAAATAACACCATCTAATCTGGAAAGAAATATTTCAGTTCTGAGTAGGTGTGTAACTTTTTTTAAAAATCAGTTTGCTTTTATTATAGGATTCAATTTTTGTGCCTTTTTTGAACATATTTCTTCTTGGATAATCAGGAAAAAAACATATATATGTCATTCATCTGTATGGAAATCCACCGGCATAAAGTTGTTATCCTTTGTGACTGAGGCAGGTTTTAAGTCAGTTTATTCTGAATCTTAGCAGATGATTTATCAAGCACAACAGTGACGCTGCTATAATCTGCAGCTGTGCCGACTATACTTTTTAATTCTTTCCAATTAAATTAAGGTACTTAACCTTACTTAACGCCATTGTAAAAGATACAGTGAACATACCAAAATACTTTCTTCTGAATATACAAGCACCAACTCAGCTCCACCAACCAATTCGTGGGTCCTAGGCTAACATCTTGTGTTTTATCTTGTCAGTATGTGGAAGAAGTGCACATTCTCCTTCAAAAGAGGATGACATGACGGAATACAAGACTTATCATCACCTTACAAATGCTGCCACCACTAAATTAGGACACCCACCTCCCATCCCCATTAAATTATGCTATGGTGCAACCTTAGTGAATATAAGGCAGTTTTAGTTTTAATTTTGGTGTTAGTCAAGAAAATACAGTTTTGCTCTGATCATTTATCATGCATTAAAACTACAGAGAATTTCTCGACCAGCATTTTGGCATGAACTAGATGCATGAGTTTTTATGGAATTAAAATACAATTTCTTTGCTGAGTGGACAATCCCATTAATGTGTTTAATTTCAGCTAGTTGTACAATAAATAAGGCCTGCAAAAAGTCATGATATAAGAGGGGAAAGGATTCAGTTTGTTTTAGGTTTGGAGATGGGTACCTTGAAACAACATTAGTAACACATATTTATATGTCAGCACCCATCAGGAGGATGTCTGCACTGCTAACGGCTTGCACCAAAGGAAAAGAGGCTTCATGTCTGTGTGTACAAAAACGAAGACATCAAGATCTGTCAGGAAAAGAACGGCTTGTGTGTTATTTCTTCTTTTCATTCTCAAAGGAAAGATGAGCTGAATACATTCCAGTCATAAACTACATTCCCACACTATACATATACATGTATTTTATTTGGCTACAGGAAACATCATAATTTTTCTAAGTGAAATTTATCAGATATGATGATGGCAAGAGAAAATGGCAGGTTTATCCCATCATTGAAATCCTAACTGCACCTAAATTCATCTAGCAAATCATTAGTTCAAGTATGGAACTAGAGGTACATAACAAATATAAAACAGTAAGCCTGTTTCAAAACTAGCTAGGTGATAATAAAGGTGAGAAGAGTGTTGATCTGCCCCCAGGAAGAGGTGCCTGAATCCTCTGAATTTTGCCTGGCTTCCATAAACAGATGTATGGCAACTTGAATCTTTATTTTAAGCTTATAATGTTTCTTATAAGCTTGTCCTAAATTAAAAAAAAAACCACCCAAGTTTTAAGTACATTTTGTTTAATTATTTACAGTTTGCACCATTAAAGTACTTGACCTCTAGTTTGTGATTCAGGATCTGACATTCTCAAAGCTTTTCATAACATTTAGACATCGGACTACATGCTTAATTTCCTTATGATAGCTTTCTTCCCACCTGCCCCACTCCCACAGAGCCTGAAGTGGTACAAATATTCAAAGAGTAGATCAAACTATATACTTGTATTCAACTTGCAAAATTCTAGTATTATTTATGGTAGCCAGTTAATAAGCCATACTCAAAACTATATTTTGGGTTGTTAAAAATTTGTTATGGTACATGAAATTTCTGAGTTCTTAGGTTTAGCTAGTTAATTCATCAAGAAATAACTATACCAAAACAATTTTAAGATTTTTTTTCCTGTTAATGTAGGCAGAAAATGAAAAGATAAAGTAAATAACCGGGAAGTTGCAATATTTGTGTCTTCCAGTGACTTTCTATTGGATATTAGTCTACGTACTGCAGCCTGAGACATGAAGGAACGTCTCTTTCCTCTTGTAGCTGCAGCTTCAGGTTGACTTCCTTGGCTTGTGCTTTTGGTGCTAAAATGCAGCTTCTGTTTGTCAGCAAGAGCACTTGCTTGTCTCACTAAACAAGTGTTCCCCATAGAAAAGATCAATGGCTTCTCTGACGTCTGTATTGAATGCAAATGTTGTCAGCTTTAACTGGAGCTGAATGACAAGATCATTTCTGAAGACAGAAAATCATAAGTCTGAGAAATTTTCTTCCAGACCCTGTGGTCACATTCACAGGTGCACCCCTAGACAAACACACCCCTTCAACACTCCACCATTCCTTTTGATCTCTGTAAGGAAGAAACTTTCTGCAGAAGAGTTTACACTCCCACTCAGATCCATTCAAAGACACTTTGGCATTACGCCCAATCCTCTTTTGCCAATTTTATTTTATCACTAAGAAAAAATTCCAGTGAGGAGGAGAATGTTTCCATTGCCCGTGATAAATTTGATGACATCAATTGCTCAAACTATGAGAGTCCATCACTTAAACTCATACCATATTACAAAGAAGCTCACAATTAGCAATCAGAAAAAATCATTTGCAGAGTACATAGAATCTCATTGACCCTGTTAAACCCAGACCGTACGTGCCTGTCCCTGCAGGTACTTAATTTAAGGCTCACTGCATTAGTTATGTTAATACTTAGGCCACTCCTCTAACAGGCTAGAGTAATCCATAAGCCAGAATCAAAGCAACAGCTTTATATTTCTCTTCCTCTTTACGATATTTGTGTATGCAAGTAATATCTTCTAGTTTCTTTACTTCCCCTAGGAAGATTTTAGTGTCATTGTGTTCAGGAGATCCTGAGCAAGAACACATCCAAAAAACAGGTCCTTGATGAAATTGTGCATGAACACGCAGATAAAGACTCTAAACTGGCAAATTTTAAATTAATACAGTTTCAAGTTCTTTCTTTTTTTACAGCATTAGCAGATGATTTACTTATGTATTTTTGTAACATGTGCCAATGTGAGGCAAAATAATTAACAACATATAAACTATTAAGTACTTAAGTGAATTGTCAGTATTCGCCACATCTATCTTTTCTGATTGAAGTTTGAACAGCTAACTCAGATAATTAATTATACCAACTATTACATACCAAATGTACATAATTAGATAGTATTGTATACCTTAAAATATGGTAGCTGGGATAATTTACCCACCATTTTCATTTATTAATAGAGTTGCAACTCTGCTGAAGTGTTTTTTGTGTGCAGTACTACAGGGTAATAACTGGACCACAATCAAGAGACCATAAATCCTTGTTATTTTCTTATCTAAATCAGCGAATTGCATTTTATAATCATGACCAAACTATTTTCATTCTTTATTTCTCAATTTTCTTTTCAATATAATGGACAGGATGAGCACTTACACTCACAGACATATGAGTAAATTACAGAATATGTTTTTAGCAGAAATATATTGCACAGATTTCTTTTACTAGACCTACTTTCCTTTGATTCTTGTTTATGTCTCCAAAGTGCTGCTGCGCACAACGGAGGAATATGACAGGTTAAGTCATTTAGTTCCCACACCCTTAACAATAGCATTGCCCAAAGAACTTCAAAGTATCTGCGCTTTGAATACGTTGTGTTTAAAGATGCTGTATGGTGGAGGAAGGCAGTTTCATTACTTGGAGACTTTCTTGTGACCAACTCTGTTCAAGAAATGATATGCAGGACAGTAATTATACAGAGAAAAGACTCAGTTTATGTCCTTGACTTATTTTCTAAATGGGATATCTGCCACCAACAGTATATATTTAATGGAAAATGAAAGCCTAGTAATTAGGTCTTGATTTCAATTTTAATCTGTCATTTGATCAGACAGATCCTCTAAAAGTACAGTGAATTTTGTAGCTTTAAATCAATTTTATCACAGCTGAAAGTGAACTTTGTTCAATATACTATTATAAAGAAAAAAGCATAAATGGATTATAGATAGGTATGGATAGGCAGGGATCATAATATAGATATGGAAAAATTTTGGGCTCAGGTAACACTAAGCCATTTTGTCAATACTGGAACTTCTGTTAGTCGCTGTGTGCCTGTGGTGCACAGCAGCAGCTGCTGAGACATCATTCAGGATCTTTTATGACTGGTAAGGAACCTATTATAAAACCACACAGTATTAAAGCTATTTTCAGTTAGGGGCATCAGTATGTATACAATGTTTTACTAATCAGTCTTACTAAGTCTGTTAACTATGTCCTGGTCCAAGGGCTGAAATGACTGCTAGATGCCGGTAGTAATCTCCTGTGATTGGAATCTAGACATACACACACATACACAATTTGCTGTACTTCAGCCTTGCTCATCCACACTGCTGTCTGTGTTTTCCTACAAATAGTAACATATATAAATATTTTCCCACATACAGATTGACCTTGGTTTACCAATTCACTTATTAACCAGTGAAACATCTTTCCAGTGCAGCAGTAGACACACACACACCCCAAACCCTGAAATGTATTAATGAAACTGCAACATCCACAGCTGCTGCTCTGGAAAGTGATCACTAGCTATTGTTCAAATGCCGTTGTAGGTGGTCTTGAAACCGAGCAATCCCGGCAGCTCCCAGTGCCATTCATTCTGTTTCCACTCGCTTCCCTATGCATACCGGAGGACTGTGTGCTCAGCTTCTGAAAGTGCACGATCAGTTGCTTTGGAGTTCCCAGGGCAGCAGCATGGTTGGGGGGGGATTTCAGGCATTAATTATTAACAGCTTTTGATGTGTACAGTTTCACTGCTGAGAATTTGGGATTATAAAAACCAGACAGGTTTAGCAAAACCAGTGTTTTACACTGTGCATATTTAGCACATCTCACCAGTGTTTTGCTTAACATTATCTTAAGGTCTATTCAAATTCAGCGTAGAGAAAAAAGCAGGGATACCTAGAAAGTTTTGGCAATCAAACCCTCTCAGTCTCTCTCTGTCTCATCTTTAACCTGAGTAATGTCTGTCAAAAGCCTAAATCCTTGAAGCCTCTCTATTGCACTAAGCTTCACATCAATTCAGAGAACTCTTCATATAATCACAACAATTAAATATGAGAATGACTAAGTCATCCTGTCCTTCCTCTGCTACTGAAATACTCGTTGAAAACGTCTGGCCAAATAGGAATGGGTCTGCTGAGCAAGAAATGCTGCTGTTAAGGACCTGAAATAGATTCATAACATTCACAGGGCAATTTTAATGCAGACCTGTAGTTGAAGCCTAGGGCACATTACTGGCTGGAGCAAATAGACATATTCCTGAAGCATGGTTTCTGGTTTAAGTAACCCAAAAGGAATCTCATTTGCATGCCATGAGGTGGCTCCATGATGAAAACCAATGTACTGTAAAGAAGGACAGTAAGGAGATGAACTTCAAAAACCTCACTCATATGCTAATGCAGGCATACCTGGTGAAATCTTTTGATGGCTGACTCTGAATGTCAGACATCCAAAATGTAATACAGTTGCTGGTTTGTTTTCTTCTTCTTGACAGCAAGTTTAAGATGCTTTTCACTTGGTTTCATCTTATCCATATGTGGTACATTCTACACACTTTCTGCTGTTCAGTGTTTTGGAGCTTCAGATATTCATGGTCATGTTTCCCCAGATTCAAATATATGAGATATACACTAGAAATTGGGGGTGGGAAATAAAATATCAGTCTGTCCTTTCAGTATTCAGCCCTGCCCACTTCTGGTGCTACACACATTACTGCTAGTCCATTCTTAAGAGCTTCAAGTGGAGACTCTGGGCCAGTGAAACAGAAATTTTTTTTTGCACTTGATTTTAAGTTATGTTTCAGTGAATAGTCCACTTGTGATCTCAGCAAGGGTTCTTTTTCTTTCCCTTGATTATAGTCATTAACATTACAAACAACTGTCTATCTCTGTTCCAGGCCCATTGATTCTATGCATTTAAAGCTGTTACCTGTTATTTCTCATGCAGCTTATAGAAGCAGAATATTTAAAACCATTTTACCTCAGAAACTCAAAAATATTTAACAACTAAAATTTTATTTAGTGCAAATGCCTTTTTATTTTCACACTTTTCTTACTTAGATATGCCTTTATTTAATTTAGTTTCTTTATAAGATAATGATTTGATTTTTAGTCAGGAGAATGACTAGCTGAAAAGAAATACACAGAAAAAAAATCACACAGAGTGTTTCCTATCTGTAAGAGGAATCTGTTTATTTTGCTGTACAACAAGAGCCTGCTTTAATTTTCAAACAGAAATTCTGATGATAGTCAAAAGGAAAACAGCTAGAGAAGGGTATTAGCCAAAATATCTGTCAGCTAAACAGAACTTGTAAATCCAGTCAAACAACTAAAGGGCATTGCACTGTCAAATCATCAGATTGCAGATCCCTGCCCTGTGGTTTGCTGTCTTTTAGAGAAGGATGCAAACTGTTTAGCTTTCCCAAACCCTTCCCCCCTCCATCTGCCTACTGACCCATGCAGCTGCCTTAGCATTCACATTCGCTCCAGTGGAAGTTTCATGCCTGCCTTGATAGAAGAAAGTAAAATGTTGCAGTGACAGCAGCTTCAGTGGGACTGAGCAAAGAATGATGGAGGGGACTAAATGTGTTATATCCATGGATAGCTGAGAATTGGATAAGAAAACTTTGTGAATCACTGTGTGCCAGAACTGTCAGAACAGAACATTTTAGGAGAAAAATGAAAAATATACAGAAGTCCAAACCCTAAAATTGTACTTTGCATCACTGTTAGGAAGGGAACACAATATATATAAAGATGATGCACCGCACAGAAATTTAAGTACTCAAATGCAGAATGCAAGCATAAACGCCTAACCTGCTCAAAATGAAATTAAATTCTCCTGAGACCAGTTTATAATAAAAGAGTCTCATCTGTTCTTGACCATCATTTTGTTCAACCTGGCATTTACTGAAAATGCATTCTAGAAGGTAATTGAGCATGCCTTTCTTCCTTCCACTTGGGTCCATAAGGTTATTTAGAAAAGAATATTTAAAACAGGAACAGCGTGGTGGATCTCTACAGAATAGTTTTCTTAAATATTCATGCAGGTAATCTTCTGAAGGGGCACATACTGGTTGGTAAGCTTCCACAGGATTCACTGAGGCAGGATGCCCTGTAGGCATGGTAAGCAAAGAAAAATTGCAAGCCATTATACTTCACTAGAGTGCAAAATAAGTTTAGCCTGGGTAAAAAAGAACATTCTCTGGAAATTCAGTGCAGAAAAAATGTTATGTCAGGTAATGTTTTGCACAATTAAAATACCTTCAGGTGACATGGAAGACATTGCCTATGATAGCCTGTGTAACAGCCTTTGTATTTTATTGAACAGTTTATTTTTGTTTTGTCACTTTGTAGGCAGCACAAGCGAACTGCCAGACATAGCCTCTCAGGAAGTAAGGTTGAGATCACAAGATTTTCATAGATTTTACAGGCAGTGTTGCAATTAGCTATATCCAAATTTAAAAAAGCTATCCAACCACAAATCCTAGATTCATTTCAGTCTGAAGTAATTCCCCATTCTCAACATACAAAGTTAGCTCTGTTTATTGCTGCAGGATATATCACTGGGCAAAAGATATCAAAGGCTTCTCATTGTTTTTGGTGGAACTCAAAGTTTAAGAGAGATGACTATTCTACTCAGTGATAGTAATCTCTTTAATCACGAGTTGAGTTCAATAGTACAATGCTTACTGCTGATGTTTTAGAACAATCTGAAGTCTTTGCTTTTGAAGGCAATGATTATCACAGGGAAACTGGAGCCACTTCTATGACTAAATTTCTCTATGCTGTACTGTACTGCAGTGTCATAGTTAAGAACTTCTGAGCAATGAAATTACAAACACTATTAGCAATTATTGTAACTAAAACATTTGATAATTTTTATCTAAGCAGAAAATTTGTAAAGTCTCTGCATAACATGTGGTACACCACATGTACCCGGTTTCTCTTTTGAAAATGAACACACACATGTACTCTCTATGCAAAATGATATAGTTTCAAAGAAACTTATGGTTATAATAAGTGGAACCAAGTCCTAGCAAATAGGTGACTGGAAACTGGACAATGTTGATCCTATCCCTTGCCTCTTCTCTTCTGCCTGGGATGTAGCTCTTCACCATTTCTTCCTGCACATTTCTGTCTTGAGCTCGGTCATTGGACATTACTGTGACACAAATCCTGTCAGTTAAAGGTGCTAATCTATGAAGCCACGTACTTGTCCTTCAGCCATCCCACGAAACACAAAAAAATTTGTGCTCATTTCTTCAGTGACATTTCTACCTGGAACATGCAACATCTCCTTTTACATCTTCAAACATCATTTCTTGATCAGTGAAATTTTGTCACTAGTATCCTAGTAACACTGTTATTAAAACTATTAAGCACATCACACCTCACAGTCTATTTTGTCAATAGATAAGGTCCACATGGTTTTAAAGCCTTTCTACTTTCCTGCTACAAAATTCCTCTTTCGGTTAATTTCTCCTTTCTCCTGCTAGTCTCCTGAAGTCTAGAGCTAGACTCAACCAACACACTAGCATGCTTACTCAGACTTTTTCAACCTAACAGCTATGATTTCCCTAACTTACATTGTTGTAAATAGAACCTACATGCATAAATTCCTGATCATCAGTATACCCTTTAAGACTATTATGGCATTGTTTTATCTGGAAATTTTATCCAGTTTATAACTGAAGAAATTACTGGACCAGTATTAACTTTGTGGCATATAGTCAAATATTGATGAATGGCTTAAGAAAATAATCTTTAAGATATATTACAGTATTTACTTGAATTAAAGTTCAAAAAGAGTCACTCAAAGGAATTATCTAGCTGCTCTTCATAGACAATTGCACCCATTATCTAAAAACAACTGTGATACAAACAGCATTCCATTTCCAAACTGATGCAGTAGATATGGCCCACTGCTCAGGTGCCATATCTCAATTATCTTCAAGGACAACTTAAGCAAATGAACTCAATTAAACCTAATTTTTATCAGTCACAACCTTGGTTGGCCATTGCCATTTTCTAAATATGAAGTTTGTTTGCAAATGTTTACAAGATGGAAAAGCCCAAGACAAGAGAAAGATATTTTTGAGGTAAAAAAATACCAATACATTTTTTTGTATCAGAGAACATGTGAGTGAAAACGTTGTGGTGAAGTATTGCACAAAGAGTCTGCTGAATCTTTAGGACTGAGAAATTAACCTCAGCAATACAAGAGATGGGTGTTTGCTTAAATAAACAGTTAAAGTTTACTTAGCTCCTCTTTATCTCCATCTCCTAATTTTCTTAACTGAAGTTTGTTGCTCCTCAGCACCCATTTCTGCTAGATCCTTGAGCTTTGTTTCAGTTACACCATAGTTCCTCTGACAATAAAATATACCTTCCTAATTCTCAGTAGCTTAATGGTGTAACTAATGTTTCCCACTGTCAATGGTTTGGTCAAGGTGAGCCAAGGTTCGGTGATGATAATACCCCCCTCTATTCCAACAGGAATAGGGGAAGGGAGAAAAGGAATTGTGAGACCTCTAAAATGCTTTTTTTGAAAACTGAAACAAACTTTAATAACACTACAAACAGAGATACATTAAATACCAAGGAAAACCAGTGAGATATTGAGGGTTTTGGGAAAGCGAGGGTTAACCCACGGATGGTAGCAAAAGCAAAACTAAACCTGTGGCAGTGATCCGAGATGGCGATGGCCACGTGGTTCTGCCGCGTGAGCAGAACACAGAGACCCGCGCAGTTACAAATTACCTGGCAGCGCGAGATAGAGTGGAATTGGCACAATCCTACCAGTTCCTATTGTGGATTGAGGCAAAAGCAAAAGCAAACAGCTCTTGGGGGCGCGGGCAGTCCCAGCTTGGCTCTGCGCGCGGTAGCGCTTGCAGTGCAGCTCTGAGCGGCATGCCAGGGGTCTCCGGTGCGGCGCGCACAGCGCTAACTTTAGCAAAGAAGTGGCTCGGGGGGTCTCCGGCACAGTGGCTCTGGCAAGCAGCGTGCAAGCAGGGACAGATCAGGTCTGGACAAACAGCAAGCAATGGTGGATGCGCAGCACGGCTTCTCCAGCACAGCAGCGGTGAAAGCGTGGCTCGTTAGAAGCGACAGGGGAGGGCTCCAATCCCCCGCGGCGCGTCGTTCCCAAGCTGGTCACTCGCAGCAGCGGCGCTTTGCCGAAGAAGAGGCGAGAAGCGAGCAGGCGACTCCAGTGGCCAGCGGCAGCAGCCTCAGGGGGCTCAAGGGCAGCGCCT
>NW_010415807.1:0-14044 GCF_000710305.1 Buceros rhinoceros silvestris | reverse complement strand
CCACTCCCAGTGGCCACCAGCAGCAGCTCCAGGGGTCTCAGGTGCAGCGCTTGGCAGGCAGGAGTCTCCGGCGGGTGGCGTTGTTGGTGCTCAGCCCGCGGGCGGTCCTGGGGGTGGCAGAGAGTGCGGAAAAGACTGAACCTAGTGCGGGTGTGGCAAGGCTTTTAAAACAGAAACGGCGCGAAAATCGAACAGACCCACGAAAACTTTTAACCAATGAAAAATGGAAATGCAGCTGACGTCACATGGCAGGGAATACAACTGGTTAGTTTAAAGCAAACTTCTTCTGAAACAGGAGAATTTGCAAACCCATCACACCCACTTAGAAACAAACAATGCACTGTTTCTGCTCCCATTTACTTCCCCAAGGAAAGATTTTTAAACTTCAGAAAATGTCGATGTTTGGTCTAAACAGGGGCCCGTGAGTTCAGATCCATTCTAACACTGACCTGAAATCTTTCAACCCCATTGAAAATGAGTTAGAGATGACCAAAGACTTAGATTTAGCTCTTTCCAGACCATACTAGGTGTGCTAAACTACCCTAGAGATACTCTGTCATTCAGTGTTAGACAGAATTAAGAGTTTATTATTTTGCAATTTTAAGAAAGAAAAAGTGAGAAAGTGGTATTTAAGTCAAAAGCCTGGGTGAAGCAAGACACAGTACAAACTCTTGGTGCTTGTGTTTTATCCAAATGGATGCAGTCATGCTTGGTCTTAAAACCAAGGCCTCAATCTTTGGCCTCGGTTTCACAATGAAAAACAATCTAAAAAACTTCTTTCATTTCACTTGTACCCAGATACTCATATTTTATAAGTTTCTGCCCATTGTTTTCTTGAAAAACAAGTGATCTCAAATTCAGTTTCTCGAAGTTCTGTCTCATCTTTCATCTGATGAAATAACTGAGATCACTAGTGTAGTAGTGCCATGCTGCAGGAAGTGAGGAGGTAAAGATCTGTGAACAACACATGGGAAAGTAGACTTCCCCTCTCTCCCACGTTTAAAACTGCCAGTTCTCAAGCTATAGGTCATGAATGAGAGAAGGGCAAGGGCTTTGATGAATATTTACAGGTGGTAACATTCTGCTCTTGCTTTATTCCCTTCTTGTTCTACATTGCAGAATACTGGCGGATGTAGGGAGGAGCTCTCTAGACAGAGATATGTTTGGGCAACTTAAATACCTTTGTGAGCTTAAATTTCCTCCATTAGTTGTGGTTAGCTGACAGCCTACTGTGAAGGGATGAACCAAATTCCATGTTTTAGCATTAAAGGTTTCTACTATGTCAATTTTTTTCCCGTTAATCTAGAAGGTTACTGTCGGAAATGATGCACAGACCAACCCCTTTGCTTACCAATTTAATTAACATATGCCTTTAGACAATGACTGCTTGCTTTCTGCAGGACATAATAACATGGTTATTTTTGACTCTCCTGCACAGGATGAATAGGGAATAAAATTGAGAATAAAGATATAAAAATTCTGTTTGTGCTGTGTTTTTTTCAGTTTGCATTTTTGAAGGTCAGTGTTTTGCTCATAATCTGATTTGGTTTGCTGTTACTTTTGCCGAATGGCATGAAAAAACATTAATTTGAGCCCTAACGTGAAGAAAGACCTTGTGGTAGAGGAATTTCTTTTAATGCTTCACATATCCACAAACATCAAAAGGACTCATTACCTGTTACAACAGCAAGCTCTAAAGACAGAAGGGATACCTTTTCTCATTTCCGCTCCTAAGGGATAAACTGTTTAATCTCTCATTCACACAGACAATTTTGTATGCTCAAATGTAAGCAATTATCAGAATAAATGAAAGTTCTGCAAATTGTTTCTAAAGTAATGAGAGGAATTTTAAAGTCAAAAAAGTTGAACATTAGGGATCATGAAACAGGGGTACAAGAAGAAAGTGAGCAGTATTCTCCAGTGTAGATTTCAGAAAGCAGTTTATAGTTGTTTAAACAGCATATATAACTTATTTTTTGTGAGGATGGCTAATGTGAAGACAGTACAAATATTACTGAAATGCAGAGTTGGTTGTTTATGAGCTCAAAATACGTTGTTACAAAGAGTAACAAAAGGCAGCACAGAAGTTGTCTCACAGCACACAGCTCTATTAGGGGCACAAGAAAAGCTCTGAGGGGGTTAAAAGTCAATCACAAGACCTGGGACCAGTGCCAATAAACTTGTACCTGGCCAGACTTAAATTGAATTTTAGCTGCCAACTGTACATTTTGAGATCTCCAGAGGAAGCTGTTTCCTGCATGTGGGTGAAGTAGACAGAGGCAGCTGTTGAAATGGAAACCATTGCATCAAACAACTTGGGAACTGATTGAATTTAAAATTGGACTTTCTTAGTCCTTGATTTTTGCCTCAGAATGCATTGAGGGGTTGCAGGTGGCTGATAAACAGAATTGTATCACTCAGCCAAGAGGTTAAAACCCTCCTCCAAGCAAGCAAGAATTTTGTCTGTTGGGAGGGAAAAAAAACCCCTCAACAAATTCAACAATGAGATATAGAACCAGGCTGTTATTAGGTGTAAATCAGAGAAGCTATTCTGGTTTACATCAACATTGGTAGATGGGGGCCTTTCTCAGTTAAGCCAGTGTAAACTTACTGGAATAATGTATTAACTTGGAATATAATTACATAAAAATCTTACCCCAATATTATTCCAGACCTAGGATTAGAGCTTGAATATATAGGAATGTAGGACTTGAATATAGGACTTGAAATAATACGTGCATAAGTATTTTTAGTATATATATATACATGTATGTATGTATGTGTGTGCATGTGTATATTCCCTAAACAGGTAGAATAAACTGTAATTTTATAAGCTGCACATAAAAGCAATAGAAAATATGTTAATATTTCCAAGTTTGACATCACACAGTAAAATTCCTAGAGTTAGAGTTATCCTTGTATCATGAAGAAAGTGCTGGATCATATGCTATTTTTTTCCCCTACAGAATTTCAGATAATTCTGACATGGAGTCCTCTGGTGGTGTGATTTCTTTCAGCATCAGTGGGAACTGCATTCCATTTACACTGGTGAAGAATTTAGTTTAGCATGTTCATTCAAGTGAGTCCAAGATATAAATGCACTGCTGCTTTCCACATGGGCACCTATCTTGTCACCACTGATGGTCTCAGTGCCTGTTTCTGGTTCCTATATAGGAAAGAGAAAGTCTGTATTTTGTGTAACAAATATTCAGTTGAGACACACTCAAAGAAAAATACAGAGGAACAGAATAAGGAAAATATTTAATGTCCCCCAAAAGAGGTAAAACTCTCAGTGTAACAAAGTTTATTAGTCACTCTTGGTAATGTGGGAAGTTAAGAGTTGCTCAGCCTTTATCTTAACTGAAAGCAGGATGTAAGAATGTGCTTACCCTCATACGATGTCATCATCAATAGCAACAAAAACGGGGTACATAACATCATAGAAAGCTATGTATAGAAAATATATTGTTTGTATTTCACTAATCTCAAATTCACAGATAGATAGCATTTTCAAGTTTCTGGATTTTAGAAGTATCTTTTCCAACAACCATTTTCATAGTAGGAACTTAGTTGAATTTGTCATCACTGATGGTGAAGTGATGTAAACCGAAGTGATGATCCAAGATCTTTAATCGTTTTCCTCTGGTACTATAGTAAAATATTTTCTGATATAAACCTGAAGCTGAAATCCACCTCAAATATTTTTTCCTTGAAATGCATTTTAGTGAACTCTGAAGCACAAAGAGAAGGAAGACACAGGTTAAAATCTAACCTTTCTTTTCAAAGCCAAATATGCAGTAACTGTACAGCTCTAGCGACAGCAATTCTTAGCAGGATCATTCAACAATTTCTCCTTTCCTGACCATTTCCAAGGTAGAGATAGAAAAATAATTCAAGAGTTCTTGGCCACATGACATTATTTTGAAAAGTATCACAGGCAGTTTTTCTCTAAATTATCAGAGAGAAAAGGTTCATGGAAAGATGATTTTCTTGGTACTCTTTTGCTCTGTGTTATCACCTCACGATAGCAACAGTTTCACAGACATAAGCCAAAAAGGAGGACAGAGTGGTGGAGAGAAGAAATGAATGGACTAAAGCAATCTTTGTCTTTGTCATGATTTAACCCCAACTTGCAACTAAGCACCATGCAGCTGCTTGCTTACTGCTCCCCCTCCCCGATGGGACAGGGAGGACAATCAGAAAGAAAAAAGTAAAACTTGTGGGTTGAGGTAAAAACAGTTTAATAATTGAAATAGAATAAAATATTATTAATAATTATTATTAGTCAATAATAACAATGATAGTAATGAAAGGAAAGGGACAAAAAGAGAGAAAAAAAACATGAGAAAGCTAAGTGATGCTCAATGCAGTTGTTCACTGCTTGCTGACCAATGCTCAACCAGTCCCCAGGCAGCAATCCAACCCTCTTGGCCAACTCCCCTGAGTCTATACTCTGGGCATAATATATGGTATGGAATATTCTTTTGGCCCATTTGGGTCAGCTGTTCTGGCTTTGTCCCCTCCCAGCTTCTTGTGCCTCTCCAGCCTTCTTGCTGACAGGACACGAGAAGCTGAAAAATCCTTGACTTAGCATAAACACTACTTAACAACTAAACCATCAGTGTATTATCGACATTATTCTCACACTAAATCCCAAACACAGCACTGTACCAGCTACTAGGAAGAAAATTACCTCTATCCCAGCTGAAACCAGGACATTCTTAAATACTTTTGCAACTCAGAACTATCAATTAAAATCTTGCCAGTGCAGGTCTTGGTGACAAATGAGGCGTGGAAAGATGAGATCCCAAAGCACTGCCTGCTAACTGAGGACTTGCTCATCAGACTTTGGATTGCGTGCCAGCAGAGGGTCATTGCCCCAGTGGCCAAAGTAAAGATAACATGTTTCCTTCAGAAGAGGTTGTTCCATCAGTACAGGAGACAGACACTGAGAAGGGAGGAACACCCTCAGTTCTCAGTGAGATTTGTCACAGCACATTCAGACCTCCCAGTGCCCAACACACACCAGATTTCTCTCCTGGGAAGTACATTTATCCTGAAGACACACTGAACAGCTGCATTTTTTAAGGACTGTGCTTATTTATGAGAACATCTCATTAGTCAATGATAGTATGATCATCTCAGTAAGTGTGAGATTTTAGAGTTTTGAGGGAAAGAAATAGGTGCATGTTGATGAACCCTTCCCCTACCCTACATGCTTTGTCACAGAATTTTCAATGCAAAATGTATTTATGGAGGGAAACATAAACACAAAGTCATTTGCTGAAGATAAAAGTAACGAGATTTAAAATCATAAAAATTGCCATTTCATAAGACCAATGGTCCTACCTCTTGTGCCAAGTGCATCTCATGACTCTGTAATAATTGAGAGACAGAAGTAAATGTTAATTTTAGATAATGGCCTCACTGTTTTAAAAAATAAGTAAGCATTATCGGCTCAGCCCAATTAATATTGTACCTGTCTTTCACAGCCCAGGTGGGTAACTTCAGCCTAACCTAGATCAAAAAATAATGCCACAGTAAAAAAAAAAAAGAACAATAATTGACCTTGTATAACTTTAAGGCCTGTTTGACTTCAAGGTGAAATTTAAAAAAAATATATCTATAGACTGAGTACTCATTTTTGTATTAAGCTTATTTTTAGCCTCAGCAGAACAGTGATATACTGTTCTCTGAGGAGTAAGAAACAAGCATCATGGTTAACTTAATAGGGAATTTGACTTTGACTTTATTTCCTATTTAAACATCAAGAATTTTTCACAAAAATTGGAATGTTTTGGATTATTTTTGAAGAACAAATACAATTCTCCTTGTTCATACCCTGTCTACAGACTAAAAAGCACTCTTTGACAACTGAATTAGATCCACTTTGAGGTGGCAAAACGGAACCCCAAGTACAGTATTTCCCTAGCATAATATCGTTGAACAGTTCTAAGCCCTTTGTTCTCTCTAAGCCTACTTTGAAAAAGGAAAAAAGCAAAGATGTGCATGTGATATAATAGGGATTTTTCTTTGGTTGCAGTTTTTCTTTCTTCCTTTCTCCATGATTTGTATGAGTGCATAGGAAAATTTGCAATAGTTGGAGACCAGAAAGCTCCTCTATTATAACTGTCTCTTCACACACCCTCACCACGGTCCCCTCCTCCCCGCCCCCTCCCCTCCCCAATCTAACAGATGTACCTTTTTTCCTCTCTACATGTCATTCAAGCCCCTATTTAAACTACTGGGGTTTTTTCCAGTGCCTTGATGATACTTTAAATGCTTCGGTCTCCACAGTTGCAAAGTGAAAAGTTAAGAATGCAAGGTGACCTTTTTCATTATCAAAAGAAAACTAAAGGAAACTCATTGCTCTTGAAATAAAGACATACAATTTCCAAACTTCAACAATACAGGCAGGTTACATTTCAAAAAGAATTACTTAATGTGTGTGCACAAGATCACCTAATACACAATTATGTCATTATTTAATTTGGTACATATTTAATCTGCAGTTTACAACCTTATATGAGCTTATGTCTCATTACAACAGAGTGGACATTTTGTCAGCAAATCTGAAAAGGGTGTACATAATGCAGATTAATCTCACCTCTTTCAAGAAAAAATAATTAAAATTTTGTCCTACTGAAGAAGGCAGAAATCTTTGCATTGTACAAAATAAGTTTAAGTTTGAAAATTTATAAGGGATATTCACATTGCTGTATTGCTAAATGTTCTAGTTTCGTTATCTTGTACATGTATATGTATATGTGCAATACTTTGGAGCTATTTTGTATTGTAAAGTGGCAATTTTTCTACCTTGTAATGTCACAGCTATTAATTTATGTACCATACTGCATTCTAGACAATGTATTTTGGAGGCTTTGCTTAAGCTATTCTTTTCTCAGAGGCCCATCATTTAAGATATAGTGCCATAAATGAAAACAATTAAATTGGTGTTTTACAGCTATAAGTTACTAAAGAACAATTTTCACTTTGCAGTGATGTATTTTCATTGGCATTTTAATTAAAGTGGATTATCTAAAGACAGAATTATAAATAGTATTTGCAAAGTATGTATATTTTCTGCTCTTATTTATCACAAGACATCACTTCTTAAAGTACAAATAATATGCACAATTTGGAAGCAATTCATTTGCATTGAATCTGAACTGAAGAGCACTAAAACTGGTAACAACAAACCAAATAATAAAAATACATTGAATTTATGTCTAATGGAAAGGTTTAAGTCTGAATTGGTTATATCCAAATATCCATTTATTTATTCAAAATAAAACACATAGGAATAAAATGATGTGCACAGTTTCACAAAAGAAACTGTTATGGAATAAAATCAGGTCCTTAAAATTTTGGGGCAAACCTTTAACTGAAATCCTTTTTTTTTTTTTTTCCTTGGATGATAATAAGCAAAAGCAGTTCTTTTAATAAAATCCGTTACTCTTTGATCACACTTAAAAATTTTATTCGGTGTTTTTTCTTGCTGCAGATGGCATCCCATACTAATTGAAATTCTGGCTTAGCAGGTAATAGACATTGCAAAACCTACAAGAAGAAAACGTCCCTTTGGGTCGTGAGCAATTTATGGTAAAGTGACACAAAATGGTGAGCTTCTGAGGGAGAATTAGTTTGTACCCCACCAATAACTGTTTTAAACCAAATGCCTACGCTGCAATATATCATGCTCAGAGTGTCTGTGGGAGCTACTACTACCTCTGAATTCCAAAATCTGCTGCAGTTCTGTGGTAGATGGTTACTTACAAAATACTTCATTACGTGAACCTTTTTCAGCACCACAGAGAGTAGGAGGTCCAAATCAATTTCTGTTCTCCCTAATCCAAACCATGACAGATTTAAAAATGCATATATAATAACTAGCAACTAGAAGAGGTACTGAAAATAATCCAGGGAAAATCAACAAGATTTACAGAATTTTAGAAGGCACAGCCTATGAGGAAATCTTGAACCAGCTGAATTTGTTTAAGGTTGAAAATGAAAGATAGCAAGATTAGTCTTTGAAAAGGGAATGAATGCACACAGAGAAAAGTACTGTTCATCATGTCTATCGGGTGTAGGGCAAGAAGAATCAGTTTAATTTGCTGTGGGTACAATGTAGGTCAAATAGGATAAATATTCTATCTACAAGTTAAGTTATCTTGCTTGGCAGAGATAGCAGAATGATAATTACTTTGGGTTTTCAATAAAGTGTTGGGCAGGAAATGTTTATAGTCTAAATGGTTAAATTTTACCTAATGGTAGGAAGGTAGGGGTCTCATGTTCCTTTAATTCTAAACTGTTAACAGTGAAAGTCTACTTTATGATAGTCCAAACTTATGTGTTTAAAACCCCCCTGATTTCTAAAGCGTGTTGATTACCCGGCCTATTATAATCATATTTATAGACAGTTATTCAAGTCACCTACCTACAACTGAATAACTCAGACTCATCTGTCACTGTCTTGACTTTATAATGAAGGGAAACAAATTCACATAACAACAACTAAAAAAAGAAATAGGATCATCGATACATCCAGATGAACTGTGTGAAAACAAGGAGACGACAATGCCAGGGTATGACCACATTTAGATTCTGAAATCTAGATATCTACTGAGACTCAACCACATAAATGGGGACTGTGTTTGTTAACACAAATGCTAATGTTTTCCTTTATGTACTAAATAAAGGATATTTAATATGTGTGAAAATTTTTATTAAACTTAAAATGTGTAATTTTACTGCAGGATCACACATCTTCAAGCAATTTTTATATTTAGAATAAGTCATACACAGCACAACCTATTTGGAGCTATGTAGAGATAAACTAAGAGTGAAAAACAATAAATAGCAACTGTAATAGAATCCCAGAGAGATAACATCAAATTAGTTCTAATGAGTGACTTACATGCTAATGGACTGGTTTTGTAGCAGTATCAAATGGAAAGAGATATTACTTTCCCCAAACATTTCTCAAAAAATTAATGATCCAATAAAGGACCATGTAAAACAGGTAATCACTTGTTAATTGATCTGTTACCAGTACTGTATGAAACCTAGAGCAATACATCTGCTATGGAACTTTGAGAATATGTTTGTTAGTTAAGCTGTACCTTGGGATAAGCTGCAAAGATGAGCACCCAAATATTTATTACAGGAACAGGAAGTGTTGACAGCTCATTAGTGAGACAAATACACGGTCTCCATGAACCTAGAGATACCTGCACACACTTCAAGATCTGTGACTATGACAAAGACCCCACCTGATAATCCACCGCAGTGCCTGCTGTAAAAAGCTTTATTCTTGCAAAGAAAAAACCAATAAGTAGTGTCAACTATAATTTCTTTCAAGTGAAAAAAAAATCACTGATGAAGACAGGCATGAATGTGCTCTGAGGCTGCAAATCATAACTTTCAGAAGGTTCTTGCAAAGAAAAAACCAATAAGTAGTGTCAACTATAATTTCTTTCAAGTGAAAAAAAATCACTGATGAAGACAGGCATGAATGTGCTCTGAGGCTGCAAATCATAACTTTCAGAAGGTTGGCTGAGTAGTTTGTTTTTTTTTTTTTTTTGTCCTCTCAGTTTTCTTTGTTTTCTTGAAGTTACTAAAGGTGATTAAAATCCATTTTTGACATGCATAAGCTTTACTTCTCATTTCTCAAAGCTCAGACCACCTTCATTTCTATAAAACGGTAGAAGAGCCTAGAGAATATTCTGGGAAATGACATGCAAATGTTTGTACAGTATATTTGCAAATCAATCTCTGGCATTGCTTCTTCAAAAATACAGTAAGATCTGAGCAAGGGGTGGTAAAGAGGGAAGAAGAGGAAAGAAATACTACAAGATTTGAGTGCACGTACAGTAGGTTATTTTTTCTATGCTTGGAAAACAAGAATTGCAGAAGGCTTTTATGACTTTTAGCCTCTGCATTATACCCTTACTGAGTGACTCTGCAGAAGTTTTATTCAAGGAATGACAACTGAACAAACAAAAGGTATGCAGCATGAGAATGCTCTGAAATTTGAAAGAGATTGAAGAAATGAAAAAGGCAAAGACCCCATATGACTCAACCAACTCAGCCATCCTACATTCTTTAAATGTACCAAACCAGGGCACATTAATCAACCAGTGAACAGGTGAAGGTGATACCCTGAATAAATTTATAGCCAGAATTGATGACTCTGGAGGAATTTGGTTCTATTGTCTATATTAACAATAGTATACGATTTCAGCATTCAAAGAAATACGAGGGAATTCAGTGGTCTATCATTAACTTCATTTTCAATTAGATAAATTCTATCCACATGTACAGTCTGAGATGGAATACAGAATAAGGCTGCCAGATGCTGAATCTGATTTAAAGAAAATGTAATACAGAAACAGTATTCACAGGGAAAATATTACATTTATTTTTGATATCAGTCTTGAGTTGTAACTGATAAGAAAGAGGGTAAATTACACAGAAAACATTGTGATCACTGAAAAAAAAAAATTGAGGGAGAAAAAAACTGTCTTGAGTTGCACTGGTGTAAACAGTATGTGAAAAAAAAGAACTGTGTTGTCTTTATAGGGCTAATAACAGTTACCTGACCTTGACGCACACATGTCACAGCAGAAATCGGCAACACAAAAAAAAGACATGGGGGAAAAAAAAAGTAAAAAAACAAGTAGTATATTTATTTTACCTTTGTGAGGCCCAAGGACAAGAAAAAAATATTAGGACTGGAGAATATTAATGATGAACATATTTTTTAAGTTATCAGATGGGGCAAATTCATAGGGCCATTGAAGCCCCTAGCTATTATCTAAGGATACAGTAGGGAAGTAATCCATTTGATCTGAGGACGTTCTTTATAGATTGCCTTTGCTTTTGGAAGCAGGAGTCACCAGAGTCTTGGGAGGCTTCAGTTCAAAACATGCAGCATAGCTGTAGTCTCAATTACTCAGGGAATGGGGAGAGGAAAGATGTCAGAACAAGAGCCTGAAAATTATTTCAGTGAGACTTGCATGCATATTTAACTGCATTTCTATTAAAGAGCAATCTCAGTGATAGATGGTGGATTTTTAACTCTCCATTAACAGAAACTTCTTTTCTTTGACAATTACCTCTGTACTAAAGGTTCACTTTTAATCCTTCCTTCAGTGACACTGGTGAATGAACTATACTCCTGCCTACCTTTGCCATCAGCTGCAGGCTGTTTTTCAGTTTTGTTTTTCTCTTCTGTTTTATATTCCTTTGGTCTTTTCCCATTATGTTGAGTAATGTGTAGGCCAGAAGGATGTGTGTGGTGTGATGAGACAAGTATTCTGTATTTAGTGGTGCTTTATTAATACTCTTATTTCATTATGTGATCTCTTTTCTCCTTTTCCCGGACTTTAACGTAAAGCCTCAAAATTGCCTGCTGCAGCTAAAGCTTTGAAAATAAGAGTAAAATCTATGCCGACTTTAACAATACACATATTACTGTCACATGTAGATAAATGTATATTTCACTCTGCAATTTAGAGAAAATGAGATTAACAATGTCTAATCTTGGATAACTGGTTCAATTAGGTCTTGTTTAGAATGCGCCGCACGTACACCATAGAACATTGAACTAATGCTTTTTCTTACTACACTTCTCAAAATCTTTAATCAATGAATGCAAAAATATTCCAGTTTCCAGTTTTTTATTTTTATTTCCTTTTTAACACAGAGTTGGAAATGGCCAATCAAATCTGTCTGTCTTAACTGTCTGAGGGAAAAGATTTTCATCTTCTCTGTCTTGTCGGAATGAGCACACCAAAGCAAAATCTGAGTCTTTTCAAAACTCTGCAAATGGAAAATGTAAACTCTTTCTAATGTAAGAAACTGAAACCAAAAGAAAGCAAGCTGAAGATGGACTGGAACTTTTGCTGTTGTTGTTGTTATATTCTTTATTAATGTTCCTTGAGGGGAAATCTCTTACTAAAGATTGCGCCATATAGAAAACAGGGTGATACAACGAGGTAGTAAGGAAATTATTTAGCTTCTAAGTGTTCAGAAAATTTGAAGAGATCTGGATTGCCGTGTTAATGTAAGAAGAGGAATTCAAAAGTGAATGAATATATCAATTGCATTTCTTTTTTTACATCAGTGAATGATTTTTTTTTTGACGCCAAAGATATGAGAAGTTGAAAGACATTGAAAACCTTTGTAGTTTTTTATAATTGTTTATATTTTATAAATAATCATTAACATTTCTGAGATGGAAAAGAAAGAAGCAAAATGGTTTTGCATGAAGAAACCCCTTTTCTTTACCAAAACTTTCTCAAACTGGTCTTATCATGTAAATGCTGATTAATATCCCTACCTGACAGGTCTGCCTGTGGGCAAGGTCTGCACAGTACCTGCCTACCCCTAATACCACACTGCTTCCACAATGAATTAAAGGTACATATACTTGGTTGCACCATCTCTCAATCCTGTAAACCCAGTTACGCACAGAAAAAGCAATTAAGTCATGACTAAAATGAACAGCAAATGCCTGCAGAGTATATGACAAACTTATAAGCTGAAGTTTGTTCAAGTATGGTGTTCATACCATGACAAATAACGACCACATCTTAAGAAATGAAAGATTCTTGGATATAAAACACTAATATTAAAAAGTTAAATGTTTATTAAATGCATAGTTCACCTTGATCTAATTATTATCTAAGCCACAGTGAAAATTAGTTTTCTGATGAAGTCCTAGAAAAAGCAGGGAATAGAGCAGTTGTTCACTTGCCATAACACACTGGAGATCATGTCTGTGTCCTCTAGAAGACATAGGTTTAGATTACCTCCAAATACAACATAATGGACTAGATAGTGTGTTTCAATCTGGCAATTTTTTATGATCCTTTGTTCAGAGTGGACCTGTTGTTTTCTTAAGAATTAATTTTATAATTGTTTAAAAAAATATTAGTGTACCAAGGCCACAAGTGTGGCACAGGTGCATTTTAACTCCTCTGTGGTAAGTTTCTGTAACTAGGATCCTGGATATTCAGCTAGGTTATTTTTGGTTTTGTTTCGAGGGTTGGATTTTGTGCGGGGTTTTTTTTTTTTGGTTTTTTGGGTGGTTTTTTTTTTTTTTAAGTCTACATGAACACTCTATTTAAAAGAAGGAAGAGAAAAAAAGATTGAGAACTGCAATTGCTGAAGTATCAAACCAACACTTCATGCATTGTAATATAAAAGTAGTTTACACATAAATAAAACGGGTGAGCTCTGAATATACACAGAGAATTATCAGGGAAAATGAAACTTAAGTACAGATGGAGTTTGCTACTTGATAACACAGACCATGGAATAATAGAGTTTTTAAGATTCTCGTGCTTATTTAAGTGTGTGTAGTTTTATAGGAAGTGCTCACACTCACATGACAGTAGTTTATATTTTTTTAAACTTAGAAAAATATCAAACCCAATAGTTACAAGACAAGTATTAGAAAATGGACTCACCTTTCCAATTCATATTGTATTCAGCTCTTTTAAATAGATATATAAATCAACTTCTTACTGTAAACCAAAAATAATATATTTTCATCTCTCATACTTTGTATAGATTTTCTCTGATTAAATAACACACAGGATGTGTATTAACAAGCATTTAGACTGTGTCACACAACAGATCTATAAGAGTATCCTGCTGGGTACTGGGGACAACTTCTGTGCTTCCAATGTAAGTCTTACCTGCAGGTAAGACTGCCCTGAAATGACACCGGAACAGGACGGCAGTGGGGAACATTCCTGTGGGAGGTGTGCCCAGGTAGAGGAACTCCTCCGACTAGTGACGGAGCTTCGAGAGGAGGTGGACAGACTGAGGAGCATCAGGGAGAGTGAGAGGGAGATTGATTACTGGGATAGCATCCTGCCTTCCCTGGGGCAGACCCAGCTGACTGTTGAACCACGAGATCCTGGAGACTCCCTGTCCCATCTTCACCAAGGTGAACATAAAGATCAAGATGATGAGGGGCAATGGCAACAAGTTTGTGCCCGGTGTAGCAGGCGTGTTGCCTCAGCAAGTCCTC
>NW_010415806.1:15316-15692 GCF_000710305.1 Buceros rhinoceros silvestris | reverse complement strand
CTTGACTCAGCCATGCTGGTCTCTTCTTTTCCTTGCTAGATTTCTTACACCCAGGGATCAACAGCTGCTTTGCTTTGTGGAAGGCATCCTCAAAAATCTGCCAGATCTGCCCTGCTCCCTTGTCCCAGAGGGCTGTCAATACGGAGTCCTATTGACTCACTCCTTGAACAGCTGGAATTTCGTTTTCCTGAAATTCAGGGTCCCGAATTTACTCTTTGCCTGATCCACATCCCTCCACCAGTGCATGGTCACTGCAGCCCAGGCTGCCTCCAATCTTGACATCACCAATGAATTCACTTGCTTCGGAGATCTTCAGGTCCAGTACCGCATCCCCTCTGGTGGGGCTGTCTATTATCTGGCTTAAGAAGTTCTCCCC
>NW_010415806.1:0-14742 GCF_000710305.1 Buceros rhinoceros silvestris | reverse complement strand
ACCAGTGCATGGTCACGCCAGCCCAGGCTGCCTCCAATCTTGACATCACCAATGAATTCACTTGCTTCGGAGATCTTCAGGTCCAGTACCGCATCCCCTCTGGTGGGGCTGTCTATTATCTGGCTTAAGAAGTTCTCCTCGCTGCATTCTAAGACTTCAGCTGTGCTGCAGTGTCCCTAGCCCACCTCAGAGCAACAGGCCGAGGGCCCTCGCTACCATCCTGTCTCTCTAACCAGGGTATGTCATCCCACAGCTTGTCACAGATAAGCCTGCCTCAAGTCTAGGTTAAAGCCCTGTCAATGAGCCCTAGAAGCTCCCGAGACAAGCCTGACCCTTTGAAAAAGGTGAATCCCATCTGACATCAACAAGCCTGGTAGTCACCAGCAAGCCATATAGACCATCCCATTGCCAAAACCCTCCAAGGTGCAGTGTAGCATCACTTCAGCTGGGCTGCTGGTTGTGTCGCCGCCTTAGAAGAACTCCCCTTAATGCCTTTGAAGTTATTTCCCCAGTGTTTCCCTGTTGGTTCCTACTACCTCAGGTGCCCCTGGCTCATCTCCATAAGACTTCAACCATGGTGCAGTGTCCCCTGCCCATCTCAGAGCAACAGGCTGAGGGCCCTTGCTAGCACCCCATCCCGCTAACCATGGCTTGTCACACACAAGCCTGTTATTATTCCTCTCCCTCTTCAAGTCTAGTTTAAAGCCCTGTCAATGAGCCCCACAAGCTCCTGAGCAAAGACCCTCCTCCCCCTTTAAAAAAGGTGCATCTGACACCAGCAAGCCTGATGCCCTGTAGGCCATCCCATTATTGAAAAACCCTAAATTTTGGCAGTGATGTGAAGTCTTTTGATCACTCAGGGACTACGGGTTGCAGCTTTCTCTCCACCTACATGGAAGAGCAGTAATGGGTAATAGTCCAAGGGCTGTAGCAGAGCAGGAAGTTTCTAGTGACATCCTTAGCCCGGGCCTCAGGGAGGCAGCACACTAATGAGCCCCACAAGCTCCTGAGCAAAGACCCTCCTCCCCCTTTAAAAAAGGTGCATCTGACACCAGCAAGCCTGATGCCCTGTAGGCCATCCCATTATTGAAAAACCCTAAATTTTGGCAGTGATGCCAGCCACGGAGCCATGTATTAATAGACTGGATCCATCTGTTTCTTCCAGTGTTGCTTCCTGCAACTGAGAGAGGAAAATATAACCTGTGTCCCAGATTCCCTCACCTATTGTCCCAAGGCCCTGACGTCTCTTTTGATCCCTTTGGGACTACAGATCAGTAACAGGCAATAGTCTGAGGGCCGTACCAAGCTAGGAAGTTTCCTAGTGATGTCCTTAACCTGGGCCCTGGGGAGGCAGCACACTTCCCTATGAGGAGGGTTTGCTGGGCATGTTGGACCCTCAGATCCCCTCAGAAGGGAGTCTCCTACAATTAAAACCCATCTCTTCCTCTTTGTGGCGGGGGTTGCGATATGGGGGCTAGGGCCTTCTGACCCTGGAGACACCTCTAGTGTGGATGGACTGTCATCCACATCCTCCACTGACTGGCATTCCACACCCAGAGCCTCACACCTCTGGAACAGAGGCAGCTGGGAGGGTGAGGTGGGCAAGGAGGGAGTTCTCCTGCCACCCTGAGTGTGGACTTGCCTCCATTCACTCCTTTAAGCTGCTGCCTTCAGCCTGACAGAAGCATTCAGGGTCCCCTTGAACTTGGGTGTTTTCTGGTGTGTGCTCCCATTTCCGTCTCAGGGAGGACACAGCTTGGCTCCCCCAGTCCAGCTCTTCCTCAGCCTCCCTGATGCTCCTTAACGTTTCTCCTTCCCCTCACAGCTCTGCCACCAGGCCGAGCAGATCGTTCTCCTGGTCACACGTCACACGGCTGCTGTCGCTGCTGCCACCCCTTACCAGCGAAGGGCTCCGGCACTCCCCGCGGCCTGAGAGCGGGACGCTGCCTGTTTTCGCGAGAGCTCCATCCTAGCGAGTGCAGAGGGCAGGGCCTTCTGCCGGGTGGAGAGCACGGCTAAGCTCCCTCTGGGAGGGTGACGACCGCCAGCTGAACGGTCCCCTTTTGAGCTGGCAGGGAGCTTCCAGCGCCCTTCCTGCGTGCCCTGCCACACAAACTTCTGTGACACGCTCTGGCTGATGTGCCATCCCACTTTGGCAATGGAGGACAATAGGACCAGCCTGAGGAACACAACCAGTCGCTTGTTCTGTTGTCTTTTAATTTGTGGAGCAAGAATCCCTTGCAGTGAGCATAAGGATGGGCACTGAAGTATGCAAAGGGATGGAGAGGTATTACACAGTGATGAAAAAACTCAAGAAGATTTTCTTTCTAGTACTTTAGTATTACTATGTTTCGAAATAATGGCACATAAATGAGAGTTCTGGAGGTCTTTCTACCTGTAAAGGTAAAGGGTATCAACAGAAGGGCTAAGCACAGCTGCAGTATACCCATACTAGGAGTACAGGTACATATACCACTACAGAGTCAGCATACTCTGTTGTAGTTGGGCAGAAAGCTCAGAATTCTTGAACCCTGGCCCAGTCGATCAAAAGGTGAAGATCTGAACATCTGGCTGATGGTGGCAGAGAAGATAGTTTCTATTCTCTTCAAGCTGGCTAACTTGTCAAGCTGCATTTTCAGCACAGTAATTGATCTCTTGATTAAAACAAAGTGGTCCAGATTTCACGGGGAAACCCCCCCCCAAATCAAATTCTCTTACGTAAAAAGAAAATACTTTTTAAAAGTTTGGAATTCTCAAAGCATACGAATCTTTTGTATCTAACCAAGTTCAACCTGGAAGTTAAAATGAACCTTCCTATGATGTTGACTATAGGTTTTTTATTTAAACATTTGAGGTAAATTTAATGGGTATCCTTTGCCTCAAAAACATTCAAGAATAGCAAATAGTATATTTGCATACTAAAATAGCTTTGATTAGTGTTTGTAAATGAAATACAGGTATAAAGAAAACTCAAACTGAATGTACACTAGGGCAATTTCACAACATCTTTTTATCAATTTTACAGTGGGTCAATTTAACAGCGGGTTACAAGTAACACCTACAATGAAAAAATCCAATGGTAACGAAACAACCATAGTCTTTCATCTTTTCTTTTATGAAATGCTTGTGTGCATACACAGGAAATGTTAATCTGTGATTCCAGTAATGGCTGCAAGACAGAGGTGTCAAAATTGTCACTAAATGAAATAATATCTAATTTTCCTTTATATAAAAGAAGAGTTGCAAGAAGTAAAGTATCCTGTGCTGTAGATGACAACTAAAATGGGATAGGAAAACCAAGTATTTAAAAATCTTTAAAAATATCTTAAGAATTAAAAATAGAATCGAGTTGGCATACAAATAAAATTCAAGTACTAGACTATTCACTAAGAGCACAGCTGGAACAGCAAGTACAACAAAGATCTGGGTCTTTGCCATTCTTCATAAAGTAGTGCTTTCCATGCTTCTTTATTCAAGGATCCTGTGCCTTTTGAGAGCTGCCTTACCATTATGCAGAGGGCAACCAAAGCAATACAAGGTCCTCTGACTTCTCTGGGGTCACGTCACCAACCAGTTTAAGAAAAAAAACCCAAACCCTATCCCCTATCTGTTCTTGCCTACTCCCGTGCTCTCGGGTTGTATTCTACTTCACCCCACCTTTCAACACAAATTTCAGTTTGCTTAAATGTCAGTGCAGCTAGAATGAACTCTTTTGACTAGGCCACCACAGAAAGAGAGCTTCATAGCCACCAACATACCTGAGCGATTACAGACAGTGTAAATAACACAGAAAAGTGAAAACAACAAAATAAATTCTAAATAATGAGGTAGATCAGGTTCTGCTTCTGGAGTCTTGTTGGACTCCTTCCTCACTGGTTGTTTCAGAGAAGATGGAGCTCTGCCAAAGTCTACATTAATTTCCCATGCTTACCAAAGTCAGGGAAACACAATGATGAGAAGAAAATTACCTTCTTTTTAAGACCGCAGTATTCAAATGGTATAGCAAATGCACAGGGACTGGCTCTGTGCTTCTCAGGCTTACTCAGGCTAGCAGAAAGGAGAGGTTCAAACTGGGAATCAAAGGAATATTTTCACCTGAGATGTGATAAAATGCAGAGAAGGGAGCATATGCTGATAGAAATTGTTTTATTTTGTTTTCTTAATAAAAGTATTTTTTATTAGGTAACTGTGATAAGAGGGCATTCCATGTTTTAGATGTAACTAAGGTCTCTGGGTTCAGTTTATCAGGCACCTTTATTCTAACCTTCAAATGACTCCTGCAGTCTTTTTTGCACAGTCTGAATACAAGAAATGGAAAGCTTCACAAATAAGGATAAATTGTCATCAGATGAAAGTGGAAATTTGGAACTCAAATTCTTTGGACTGTAAATGGTACAAAACCTCAGCCTCTCGTACTTAGAGGCTCATTTGTGTAGCCATGAACCTAGGAAAAGTCTTTCAAGATGAAATATGAAAAACGATAGCAGAAAATAATTGGTTAACATACGCATAAAAGTATGACCTGAGCAGTAATGCTGTGACTACAATTACTACCTGAATAAATGCTTGGCTTTGAGGAAATGATTCTCTCAAAAGACATAGCTATAATTACAGCTCCTTTGAAAGGAATGTTTTACATGTCCTTAGAAAACATTACACACAACTAAACAATTTCTGCAGCTAATATACAGCAGAGCTTGAAGGCCCCCTGGTACACACTGCATCAAAACACCAAGTTTGTCTCTTCACGAATTCCTTTAAAAATTCTGTAACTCTTTAGGAACAATCCTCTCTTTACTTTGTTCTTTTACATGCATAAATACTAGAGAGAGGAAAAGGGGGGGTGGATACCTTTGGGTATGTGAACAAGATACACAACTTCGGTAAAACTTCTGTAATAAAAAATTGTAGCTATGTCAAAAAAATTCATCACGTTATGCTGCCTGTGCAAATACATCCTGGTAACTGATCTTTTACTATAAACTGTTATGCTTTTTTTTTAATTTTTAGTTATCTCTGAGCAGGATGCCCTTACGAGCCACAAACTCCAGTTATAATTGAAGCTACAGTTTTGAATGTGTACAGTGCCTTACACTGAACATCAAATAAAAGTTATTTGCAGAGATTTCTCAAATGCTTCAACAGAGCAGGGTGACCTCTGCATGGTAATTAGTATAACTCTATCTTTATCTAGGCTCTGCTTGGGTGTTTCTTTGTGTAGTACTCTCTGGCTGCCTGGAAGATGCCTGCCCTCACGTAATCCTTGTCCACCTTTGGGCACACCACCACCTCCTCTGACCTTTCCCACTGAGTACCTACTTACTCCTTCAACTGACAGCTGCACAGTCGATGATTCTTGGCAAATGTGGCAAGAATTTGTTTCTAAGTTATGTAATGATCTAATAATGTATCTTATTGGTTGCTTCAAGTCAGCTGATATTCCACAAAATAAATTGCGTGGGATATGCTGGGGGAAGTCTGGAAGAAAAAAGTAGTAACACCTGAGAAATGCAGAGCAAAGTTGCAATACTTAGTATTTTTAAGTACTTAATATTTTTAAGTACTTTGGGGGATTTTCACTCTCCTCTTCCATTACGCAACTTTTTCATGAAGCTGTAAGTATTTTCTCAGTTCTTAAAAAATGACCACATTAAGTATGTGCATTTCTATTTTACACATATGTAAAAATCTCTGGCATATTGATATAGGTCATTAGCACTGTTTTATGGTACCCAGCCTATTGCAAACACTAACTGAGAGGAGAGCAGGCTCTTTCTGAAAGACACTGTGGTCTAACACGGCTGAACCCTTCTGACTTTAGGCAGGATCTGCTCCTTTGCCTGCACTTGAACAAAATCTCCCATATACTTCTTCCAGCCTGGAAATGAAATTAATTAAATTAATGGAATTAAACCAATGAAATGCAGATAAAATGCAGAAGTAAAGCATATACTAAGTATTAAGTATGAAGTAATTTTAAGTAAATTATTCCCAAACCCAACACCAATCCTACAGTTGTTTCAAGCTCCTTACAGTAACTACACACACTTTGCACTCTTCTCCACCCTTCATGTGGACCATCCAGAGTTTTTCAATCACCAAGTTCCTATCCGAACCACATACCTCCTTCTGCAGATTTGGGAAAAATCAAGCCTTGATTACACCTTCAGAGGCAGCATTCCTCATCCCCTGCAAACCTGTTTCTGTAGGCTCCTTGTCTATGCTGATCTACCTGCTTGATACAGCTATATGATGAACTGATACAGCTACAAAACAATAAACACTAATAATGGCAATGACAACATTAAAGGCAAACTTAGGACATTAGAGACCTGAGGAAGCTCGGTCATAGGGGGACAACATTTTGCAACAGTTACTTGTGCACCAGACAACGCAGATACATCTCATGCTTCAGGCATACACAAGGAGTTGCAAGACAGCAGCAAACAGAAGTACCTGATGTATTGCCTTGTAAACTTGGTGATTCTGAGTATAGTTCCATTTTTAGCTCCTACTACACTGATTTATTATCCACATTTGCCTACCACAGGATCCTAGAACTTTCGTTCAGAGGGCACAGTTGGAGACTAAGGAAAACGCCCACAAAGCAGGACCCAACATGACTTTTTCATTCTAATTTCATTCTAAGAAGGAGAGTTGTAATTTGGTTGATTCTGGCTTAAAATCAAAGTCAGAAGGATCTCGGTCCTCTGAAATGTTACATGGGCAATTTTGTGCTAAATTAGGACTCAAATCTCCATGAGTTGGATACATGATAAGTTATTTAAAACACATGCTGCATAAAATATGGTTAAGTATTTCAGTAAAACTTGAGTAACAACGACAAAGCAGCAGAAAAATGCTGTAAACTACCCATAAGGAATTCGTTCAAAGAACAGAAAACAAGGAATTGGGGGGCTGAGGCTTGGAGCTATCAGAAAATCCCCTACAAGCACAAGAATTTCAGGGGATTAAAAGCTGGTTCCAGGCCATATTTTGAATTTGGGAACATCTATCACTGTGAAACAGGTCATTAACAGTATTTTAAACTAATCTTTGTGTGAACGTTGATGTTTTTAATTGCACAGTGTTACATAAACAGAAACAACCAAGGGTGAATTTGATGTTATAATTTACGAAATGGCAACTGGAAATTCTGCTTTCCTTATGCACCTGACCTTGCTATGCTCATGGTGTCTCTTTGCAAAACTGCTGAATACTAATTTTTAAGCACATGTCTTTCAAGCGCTGTTTTAAGCACCCCCTACTACACAAACAGATGAAGCAAATGCCAACAAGCTGCAGTACATGTAATACACAGAGTGTGGTTAACAAACAGAGCTCTGTAAAACCACAAAGGCCACCTAAATCTCTGACTAAGTCAAGTGAAATCAGTATTGCCACGGCAGGATTACATTTACATCTAACTCCTTAAGTTTTAGGCATTTCTATCTGTTTAAACACAGATGTCTTGAAAAATTCCTTACCCTCTCCACAAAAATATTAGACACAACTAAGCCTGACCTTGGAGAACATTGTAGAAGGGGAACAAAGCAGCAATTAACCCCTAAGACATGCACTTCCATCTTCTAACCCATCACTACTGACTTTGTCATTCCTTTAATAACAGAAAGATTTTTCCAAATTTCTCGTCTATAACCAACAGCTTGTGGACATGAAGAAGCAGAGACGAGAACAGACAATGCTGCACGCAAGTGTACAGAAAGGAAGATGGTATCAGACAAACTCATAATCTGAAGCTTTTAAAAGTATTTAAGGATGTTTCTGTAACTTTAAAAGACTTAAGTTTTGGAGACCTGTTGTTAACCAGGACTGCTTTCTGCAGGATTTCTACCTGTTTTACCATGAAGAGATGAAACATATTTAAAATACTTGAAAAATAATACAAATCATTCTTAATACTGACACCTTAAAGCTAATAAATACAGATGTACTGAATTTTATAACTGAAATACTGCTTTAAATACTTTATTGATTCAGTGTGTAATGTGATGTATGTCTAGATGTTAGATTTTATTATCAAATGCACTAGAATAATTAATTTGTAAAAATGCTGTCCATTTTCATGGCTTTATTTTATATATTTAATTGAGCTTTCTACATTGTAAATTACATTCTTAATGGGCAATGTCTTACGTTTCATCAGATTAATGCTCTGCTAATTTAATACGCTCACTAAGAGTAGTAGTTTTCATAACAATTAACTGGCTCTCTGAATCCTCTTTTGGATGTTAAAAAGGCATTATTTCTATTCCTAAGATCTTTGCTATTACTCTCTCTAGCCTTGCTCATAATATTAGCCATCAGGAGATTATCATAATGTGCTGAACAGCTAATAAAAACTTTTATATTTTTTGTATTTATTATTTAAGAATTTCTACTTTCTCTCTGTATCAACACAGTGCTGTGACAAAGATTTGGACAGCGATTCTATGACTTGTCGTAAGTTTGTGATTAACCAAGACCTATATTCAGGTTATAGTCTGACTCCACAGAATCTTCTTCTTGAGCTATCTGTATGGAAGTGAGAATGAAGAAACAGAAAGTCCTTTGTTATGAAGTTTCTGGTGTCCGATAGAGGAGAGAGGGAAAGAACAAGAACTGTTGGTCTCCTCACCGAGTCAATTCACACACGCATGAAATCGTAGCTAGGCAGCCCCAAAACGCCCAAGCTCCATTTCCTGCTCCAGTCAAGGAGTGATTACTTATACAAATCCTCGCAGCACCCCAGGGATACAGCAAGATTACACCTCCCTGGAATATGCCACAGCACAGGATTTCCCCAGACATCTTCACAGAAAAAGGAAAGTACAGATTCACATCTTCTCAGGCCATAAAGGAAACTGCGTGAGGCTTTCCTGCATCTGGATGCATTTTTCACTCTTAAAGGATGGAAATAACACCAGTTCTCCTTCCTCCACTTTTATACATGTACTTCTTCATTTTTTTGTTTCTCTTAACAATTTCATGAGGGTAATTTTGAAAATATTTCATTAAAAAATAAAAAAGGAAATTAAAAAAACCCTGAAAGAATCTGAAAACTTTCATTTCAAGTTTCTCCTTCTTTGCCTTCCCAAACTCTTCTCCCACTCACATACTGGTTTGGGTGTGAAATTAAAGATGCCCAACGAGATTTCCCACTGTATTAACTCTTGCATCAAACATTTCTGAGTGATTGCGTTCTCTGCATGTCAGAGTAGAGGGCAAATACTCACAGCCTCATCCAAAGGCTCATAGCCCTAGAGTTCAAGTTTAGTTCATTTAAATGACCAAATATGTTTTTGTTGCTCACTTACAAGGAAGCCGCAGTTCATGCATTTACATTTACACAAATCTACAAAAACTCCAAGTTCACAGCTTTCTAGATATTAATTCCAAAGCCCCATGTGCTAGGGAATCCTAGAGCTCCTACTGGAGCACAAGCAAGGGGCCATACACCTGCCAGGCGATTAAGTACAAAAAAGCCTACTACCTATAACTGGAGATACATTTCAACTACTAAGGGAGCATTTACAGGGTTTCCTTTGCATATATATCTGCTAAAGGAAATCTATTTTTTCCAAGGAGAGCAGATTATCAGTGTATCAGATGCAAAGACATCTCATGTCACTGCCCCTGCCTTCAACACTGAGAGTCTCACAGCAGCTCTCATACGATTAACACAGCCATGAAGCAATAGCTGGTCTTAAGACTGCCTTGATTAACCTCAATTTCCCTCACTGCTTCTTCTACCTTTGTGATCCAGAGATCTGAGAAAGCCCTTCCAATCCCCTTCCACACCTTCAGAAGTCTCCTTAAAAGGTGGCAGCTGATAGTGTCACTCTCCTCAAATTAATCTAAGTAGCTTCATATCAGGGGATATTCATTGCTCGGTCTAGTGACGCCAATGATTTCATTACTGCAAGACTGAAATTCCTACAGCAAAGAGCAATTTTAGGAGGAACTGCTCTCAACCTTTGAAACATCGCTCTGCTGCAAGGACACAAAGCTACAGAAGACAGAGATAATCACCTTCCCCCTCCCCATTCTCAGTGATAGTTACTCCAATAGGAAAAAGCTCATAGATCTCTCCTCCCTCTCTTTATCAAAGCAGAAGAGAGCAGGGTACATTTTTTGCTCCTTGCACATAGTTGAACAGAGAAAAAGAATCAGCTGGATTCACACAGCTCAAACCCACTGCTGACAGCAAGAATGTTGCTGTTTTTCTCAACGTGAGACAACCACAACCTGGCAGATTTATATTCAGACAATACTTTACTTAACCAGTGAAGCTACAAACCAAGGGGCACTTATCTACTTATCCTCTGCATCAATAAATGTCAGAGGCCATACATCCCCACAACAGACAGATTTTTCCATTAAAAGATTATGGTACTCATTTAATCACACGTTTCTTCAACTTGTTAAAATCTGTGAGACACAGAGATGCATACAAATATGCCATTTACACACCAACAAAGGACTAAAGCAATTTACAGAGTGTTTTTAAATGTTATAGCACATAATGTATTATGCAAGTGACGAATGATATATCAATCTCAGTGTTCTAGTTGAATTCATATCTCAGACAAATACTGTAATTACTTCTTCTGTGTTGCTCTGCAATATCTTATAGCAGGATGGTCTCACTTACAACAAATGGCATGGTATAGGTGTTCATAAACACCAGCCTTGGAATATGTACGTATGGCATGGTTTGGGGAGCCATTCTTAACACCAACTGCAGGACACGTAGGACATGTAAGAGAAGATCACCTGTCAGACTATCCCGGGGGAAAGGAGCAGGACTACTGCAGATCATTAGATATGACATACTCATCACCATTATGGCTGTGAAGAAAATGAGGGAAGACGAACTGTCACAGGAGATGCTACAGAAAGAACTCAGTAATACAGTATCATATATAGGCAAAAGCAAACAAAAAAGAACCACCCAGTGTTCAAAGAATCCTAATTAGCTTAAAAAATCAATTGCTTGAAAGTTCGGGAGTGTCTGATTTACGGTTTTCTGCGCACTTGTATTTTCTGCTTGTTGTGCAGTCCTTTTCTGTACTACATGAAGAAAACCTACCCATCTCTCCACTTTGTTTACACAAAAAACACAGAAGAATTATCTCAAGTACTTCTTTGTCCATATTTTCAGTGTGTAGTTACTGGTTCCACTGAATTTATTCTGCATTTACTACTAATTGACATGAATGTCTCATATTCACCAACTTAATGATAATCTAAGGACCTTTAGAGATAAAGGACAGGAAAGAAACAAATGTAAAAAATACAAGCACAATCTCAGGAGTCTTTCTCACTTGCTATTTTCTTTTCTCTCTCAAGTGGATTGGAACTGAAGCAGAGTAAGGATTTACTAAAGACACTCACTGTTCTGCTAAAATGAATCATTTCACCTCATTCTCAAACCTAATTAGCAATATGTTAGCGGGTGGAGAAAACAGATAACAGGCATCTAATCCGCCAAATGCTGCACTCACAGAGGCCCATTTATCTAACCTGCGTGGTGTTTGGTGAAAATCTGGACAGATTGCTATGCCCTTAGAGAACACCGATCGCCTTTGTATCAGACATGACCTTGCAATTTCTGAAATACCAGGTTTTAGGTTTCAAGTACCGAATATTTGGGTATAAAATACTGAGCTCTGAAATAACATGAAAAATTGATTCACAGTGACACATTTTATATAAAAAAATAATCTCACTGTCATTTAGGAGCCATTACTACCATTACCTCATAAAGGTAATTAATCTATTAAAAAACCACCAGGTTTATAGTTTGGAACCCATTTTATTTCATATTTTAGTTAATGACCTTGGGATGACAATAAAGATGCACTAATGCAGTTTGTTGAGGACATAAAGTGAGGAGGTAGAGTGTTCCTAGAGGAGGAGGATTTGAATGTCCTGTCAGGGGAAATGGATGATCTCAAAGACCCCAGAAACAGAACTGGGTTGAAAGTAATAGTCCAAAGGGCACATGGGACTCATAACAAGAATTCCTGATATATACTGGGAGCTCATTAGTTGGAAATAGCAGCCTATTTCAGTGAGTCACGGGATGACTATGGGCCACTTAATTGAATCTGACCATGAAAAGGGCAAGGTAAGGTATTTTTGTAAAGAAGAGGCAGTATTCATACCATTGTATAGCCTTTACTGAGACCTCATCTGAAGCATTTTGTAGAATTCCAGTTATACATATTTTTTTTTTAAAAGATTAATTCAAATTTGAACAGGTGCTGAACAAGACTGTTACAGAGATCAAACATAAACCTATTTTATGGGAGGAGACTGAAGAGACTTGGTTTTTTATGTTGAAAAATGAAGCCTGGGAAGAAAGATGATAGCTTGCAGCAAATGCACTGGGGGCAAAAGATTTGTTAAATCTATGAGAATGTTAGTGTTAGAACAAATGAGTAGAAACTTGTCATGAATAAATTAAGGATGGAAACTGAAAGACAGTTTGTAATCATCATTACAGGAATGTGGTCCTATAACAAACTTCCAAAAATGAGAGAATGGGGAAGGTGGAACCTAACATGTCTATTAAAAACTGTATAATGTTGCATGCCAAGGCAGAGGAGTGAATTTGGTGACCTCTGAAGTTCCTTAAAATCTAGCGTTTCTATTCGCTTAGCTGAAAGCCTTCACGCCTCTGAAAACCTGTTTGCAGATACAAGCACTAGAGCCACCACAGCCCATACAGGGATTAAATTTATTTTAAACAGCCTTTTTCATTCTGAACTATATTTATACATCAAAATAGCCATTTGTAAAACATTAATGAGGCACAATCACTCAGTCATACTTTCAGTACCCAGAGCAGAATTATGGTCATGCAGTTCAAGATCAGATTTTATGTCACAAGCTATCTATGACTAAAGCATACAAGCTGGAAGCACTCTGCACCTAGTGGGCATGCTTGGCTTTTAAACTTGGTATCTTGTTTGAAGCAGAAAGGCCATCTCAGCAAAAGTTAAGACCATAAAGGAGAAGTCATCTTTATCTGTAAAAGGAAGGGTGCTAATAGCTAAACAATGACCTCTGGGTATTTATTCTCTATTTAAATGTTTACTAAATAAAGCCTCTGCATAAACCAAAAATGAGAGAAAAAGGAAACTCTCCCAGCACCATACAAGATAAACAATAATTCCATAGTAAATCATTACTGTCAGTCTCTTCTTACTTAACCAATAACAACAGGTGCACTGACAGCTCTCATAACCCAAGCCAAGCCATCTATCTGTATGTAACTAAAATTTGATGGATGCAAATTTCCAGTACTCTTCCTTTTTGTCTCACTAACATAGCATTTTGTGATTTTCTATGTTTCTGCTACATAAAAATTCTTCCAGATAAAATACGATATATATCTTAATACAGAAATAGTTTCACACAACTGTTAAATGGTGTGATTTGTTCTGTTATAATATGGGACAGCGAAAGAAACTTCATGACCACCTGTAACAGTAAGATTTCTAAATGAGCACTTCTGTGATGTTGACTGAACCTTCTAAGTAACTAAAGATGTGAAGAGTTAATATCGTAATGTCTAAAAGGCATCAGCTAGTCAATGTTCAAATTCAGAGACCACTAGAGAACTGCCTCCTCATGTAGAAGAAAATTCACAGCAGCCTAAGTAATTTCTCAAGACACATGGCTTTACTAAAGAGTTGTTGGAACTGTTGTGCTGTCTGTGCAAGACTTATGTAAACACAACGGGAGAAGATAAGCACTCAATAATTTAGTTCAACAACAATATAATTCCTTCTAAAACAGCTTGTTGGAAACACTCTGATTTTAACTCTATGGAAAGAGCTTGTCATCTCATTATTAAGGCCTGCCAGAATAAAGTAAATAATGACACAAAAGCTAAAGTTCTTAATATTAATCCAAATGTACATTTTCAGCAAAATTATTCTCTACTCAAACAGTAATTCCTCTTTGTTAGAAGAAGATACAGCATTTTTCATACAGCACAAACCACTTCCGACTCCTGTTCTAAGCGTCAGCTATTCAGTCAAAGCCAGTCAGTACCTCCAGAATGGGAAGCCATATCACGCAGCTTCAGAATATGCTTTGAAGGCACATTTGGAGCTTTACCCAAACCAAAGTCGCATATACACAGCCTGTGACTCTCTTACTGGGAAGGCTGATGTTCCCATTCATCAGAACACAGCAAAACATTTTAAAATACTAAACAATTACTAAAAATACAGCTAAATAATATGTAATTTCTTGATAGATGAAACTTTCTAATATGTCACTTAAAAAAGGTGACAAATCATTTCAGCAAGTTTGTTTATAGAATCCAGTGCCCCATACGAATATTTTCATTTAGATATGAAAATATTTGTATACACAGCAAAACTTCATAATACACATAGGGATGTGTAGATAGCTGTGATTCTGAATAACTGGGTTGGGTTTACTTTTACAGAATGAGATCAAATTGTTACATTGGAAAAAATATTATTAACTTCACTAGATTTGCTCAACTAAGGAAACTATAGGATTATGTCAAGCACATGGCTGTCTATAAAGAATTAAACTGTGAACTGATGGTAGCAGAGGTTCGCTCCAAACTCCAAACTACTTTGCAGTTGCAAGGGTTGAGCGCTACCCCTCTAATCATTACAGTTTTGCCAAATTCTTTTGGCAACTTACTCATCATCAGCATAATGGCTTGGCTTCGCGGGCAAAGATTTGGGA
>NW_010415805.1:24465-29537 GCF_000710305.1 Buceros rhinoceros silvestris | reverse complement strand
CCGGCCCGCCCCGCTCCGCCCGTGTGCGCGGGGAGCACGGCGAAAGTTGTGAAAAGCTTTCCCCCATCCCCAATTTGAGAAGGCCGGGGAGCAAGCGGAGGGTGGGCAGGCTCCCCGCTCCGTTTCCTCCGGTCAGACGCGGCTCTGAGGCCAATTGCCGGTTCCTCGTCGCCGGGTCTCCCCGAGAGAGCAGGAGAAGGAAAGTTAATTAAAAACTTTTCCCGCTGCTCTGTGTAGAGGTGAGTGATGGAGCCCGCTCCGGCTCTATTTGCGGCCCACGGTGTTGTCGCTGGGCTGCGTGTACCCACCGACTGCACCCAGGGTACTGCTGCAGAGAACGGGGCCGGGGCCGTCGCCACCCTCGGCCCTTGCCCTCCGGGGGCACGAAGCCCGCAGCAACGAGGGTTAGAAAAGCTCCCTGAGACAGTGGGTGCTTCCCGAGGAAAAGCAGCCCTGGTGTTAATGTAAATAAAATGGCAAAATGAATGCGGTAAGCGTGAAAGGGACGCTGCAGTAGCCAGGTATACATTTAAATATCTTCCCTTCTATTGTTACTGGCATTTTTTGTTAACTTCAAGCTATTGGAGTTCACAGCCCTTGTTTCTGTTGCTCACACTTCACACCCTTTAAGCAACATGAATTGAGCTCCTGGTTCTCTAGTGTTTTCGCAGTGTTTAAATCATCTATGAAAAAAATCAAAGAGAAGGATGAGTAACAATGAAGACGTTTAACTTGACATTATCTTTTTTTCTATAGATGCAAATTGGAAGGTGAGATAATTTTACCAGATTGCCTTCTAAGCGATCACAAACTCTCCCCACCTGGTGAAACAAATGTGTTTGGAACCAGGAAAGCTTAATATAAAGCTGAAATTTGGTCTGTTGTCTGGCAGTGTCTCTCTTGATTCTCTAAACAAGGAATTATTTGAGGTTAAGAAATGGCAAATTTCCCTTTATGTTTTGAAGCACATTTTGAAGCATGTTTTTCCCATGTTAGCAGAGTAGGTTTGTTATCTGGAATCCAATCTGGTCAAAACCATCGTTCTGTATAATAAAAAAAGATATAACACTCACAGGAAACAACTTTAGACTACAGCCCCAGGCTACAACGTTATTACAGCCAAGAGTGTTAAACCTACTTGTCACCCTAGAAGTTTCAGCTGCAGTTCTAACCTTGGACACTCTGTTCTGCCATTTCCTTGCAGCCTAGATGTAGGATCGCCATTGCACTGCTGAACACTTCCTTTTAAACCTCCACCTTGTCTGAAAATAAACACTTCCAGATTGGATCTGCCTGGAAGTTTTCAGAGAGGTAACAAAGAGACTTGTACAAACAGGTGAAACCTCAGAAGAGGCAGCCTCTGTCACTGTTTCCATCAGAATAAATTTGGATTTCTTCTGTAATTTCATAAAAACCACGAAAGATGAAGTAGAAGTGTGAGGATGTAGCAAGCTGTAGCCCTGTATGTAGTACCGAATTTCCTGTAAAGGAAATAGTGAAGAAAAGGGTGGCAAAGATGGCAAAAGGGCTGCTTGTAGCCACCTGCTGCTGTAGAGCTGTTCGTCCCTTGTCCTGTGTTCTTCCCTGCCACCTATTCAAGCATTTCTGTAGCACTTATCACTAAGATCTAAGTACGTTTAGACTGCGCTGGCAGCCCTGCATGATTTCCATAATTTACTTCTTCCCACTTCAGGTTCCAAAGGCATAGGAAATAAGATTGCTTGGCTTTTAATCACCTTGTCAAAGGTGTTTACAGTCATATATCAGCAGATCTGAATCTGGAATGAAAGAATTTATGGCCAATGCACTCTTTTAAGTTGTATATATGTTTATCTGATCCTCACTTACAAATGCCTCTAATTAAGCTCTAAACTCTTAGTTTCTACTTAACCATATGGGTAGCCCAGGAAGTTTGCTACAGTGCTGTCCTATACCTGTTCTGTAGCTGTGTCTGCAATGCAAATCCAGCAAACTGCTTTAATAGTGTTAAAACCTGCTCTGTTTTCCATGACATGGACAGAAATAAAACATGTTCGAGTCGCCAGCTGTAGTCCTGGTGAAACAGCACAGTCAGTTTTCTCTTTGGACCTATGGGACTTTGTGTCAAAGAGAAAATACATCCATAACCCTGCAAGCAGTAGGAACTAAGATAAAAAAAACACATTCTGCAAATGCAGGTACCAAGGAAGGGCCTGTATTTGTCTCCATCAATGTTTTTGCACTTTCCATGAGAGCTACTTGGCTCTGCTGCGATTTTGTCACATTCTATTCTCAGTTTTCAGTTGCATGCGCTTTTCATTCCACTAAAGGCTGGATGATTTGAGGATGGGGTCTACTCTTCCACTGGAGTGGGTTGAGAGAGTGTACAAAGAAAAAACTTGCACATAAAAAAAGGCCCAGAGTTACAGTAGCTATTTGTGTGTCTTAAAGATGTATTAGATAATAAAAAAAAAATTATTCAAGAAAAAATATATAGACTACCAATAAGCAAGTTTAAAAGGGGTTTCAGTCCCAGCTTTGATACCTTAACATAGTAAAAACCTCAACTTCTATGGCACTGTTACTTATTGTATGGTATTTTAATATGTTCTAAAATATGTTCTATATTTAGGGTCTTTCTCTAGAAAGTAGTGCTGACAGTTATCATGAATTTTATGTGAATAATGCAATTTTTTGCCTCTGTTGCAGGAGCTTAACATTCAAAAATATGAAGTATGAAAAGTTTTTGTGTGATTTTTAAGCAGGGTACCCTGGAATGAGATACCTACCTCTTCTGGTGGATACTTCAGATATTTCTTGTTATCTTGAAAGTGTCCCATGTTTTCATATTGAAGCCTTACATACAGAGTAGATTAACAAAAATAGCTCATTAGCTAGGTAGCAAAATTATAATCTAGCTCTGATGTAGCTATGAGGCTAGACTGGCTTGGAAGAGATGGCTGGACCAGATGGCCACCAGACGTCCCTTCCAACCCTGATCATATGATCTAGACCTGTTGGATTCAGCCAATACAGAAGTTACAGGTCAGATTATGCTGTCTAGTTACTAAAGCAGTGTAAGTACTGGGGAGTAGAAAAAGGCCATGCCTGGAGATGGAGTCTTTGAGTGAAGCATAGCAGTATTTACACTGACATTAGGCCACCCCACAGGGTGTCTACCTGGTGGTTTTGCTGTCTATTTAAACCAAAATTTGCATTAGATTAGGGGCAAGGTTTTGATTTTTTGCGAGGTTAGATTGTACTGGTTTGTTTTAGCTTTTCTCTGTGGTGTGAAGCTGAGGCCAGTTTAATTTGGGGATTTTGGGGGAGGAACAATGCTTTAAGTTTTGCTGCTCTCTTTCTACAACACTGTGCCTTGAGTTTTCTCTTTTTATTTCTTAATCTTTCTGCAGGAAGGGACCCCACGATGAGTACAATGACCATTCTTTTCCTATTTGTACTTCTAAGTAGCAGTAGGAATGCCTCAGTTTCCCTGTTTTTGTGCAGAGAACAAAACTGTCTTACACCACATGGGTCTTGTAAGGCTTAGTTAATCTTTGTGCAGCACTTGGGCTTTTCAGACAAAAAGCTGTATAGAAGCACACTAATGATGAATATTAACAAGAGCACCTTGTTCTGGTTCTGCATTGGGTGTTTCTGGGCCACTTCAACTGGAATCAAGTCATGGTGACTGCTGGAAGCAATTAGGCATAAATTTCAAATGCTGACTCTTATAAACCCAAGTCTTTTCTTTGGCTTGTACCCAACAATATGGTCTTTATCAGTTGTAAAGATTTGACTTTAAAAACCCAGTCTTAATAGCGAGTTTTCCAAATGTCATTGGTTAAGAGGGTTGCTTTCCCCACTACCTTAGCAGGTGTACTGCTTTCATCCTCTGTATCCTCAGGAGTCTCAGCAACCTACACCAGAACTTCTCCAAGTGCTGGGTGGTCTTTGCAGTCACCAGTCATTCAAATAAGGGTTACATTCCATCTGGGACTCAAATCAGGGTTATGACTCCATCTCAGCATCCAGGTTTGATTTCTTTTCCCATGTAAACCTGGGAGTAGCATGCATGGAGGGAGGCCATTGCATCCTGATACTAAGTCAGGACAAAGCTGGAATGCATGCTTGCATTTGGAGAGGGGAGGGCTTTTCAGGTTTTCCAGTTCAAGTATTGTTCCAGGATACAGGGTCTCCTTTTCTGATTTATTTTTGCAATAGCCTTTCTTTTTTGTCTAAGTGGTCTTCTGCTGATTTTTGCCTGTTTTGTTTGTTTTGGCGTTTCTCCATGGCTCTGCAACTTTTTCAGCTATATGGTCCTTCCTAATCTCTGTTTAAAAGTCAGCTGAATCCTTGTATGGCCCGCTAAAAAAAGGTTTCTTATGGATTTCTTTCCTAGGCATCTTCCCTAGCTATTTAACTCTCTGTCATCTCTACCTGGGCTAAAATGTTGTACTTACATGAAGACTTCACACCCCGCCTTTGATCACAGACTTCTTCACTGATTCTTCTAGCCTAGGCATTTCCTATGGACTAAGATAAAATGAGCAACTGGACTGAGATGAAAAGAACATTTAGTTTGCAACACACGTACATAATCCCAGTTCTGTTTCTGAGATCCGCTGCTGTCCCTTGTGCTCCCTCCCGCTGGAGTTAGTGCTGCTAGCTACAGTGGGGTTTGGCGCAGCTCTTGGAAAACATCCCAATATTTCTGAGGCTGTTACAGCTGTGGATGATTGTACTCTGCCTTCTGAGTGGTCTCAGATGAATCTAGTTGTATTCAAGAAATAATGGCAAAACTCCCTGCATTTCTCTAGTTCCAGATGAATACTCAGAAAACCAGTGATTCTTTGCATATCTGTTTCCCAATGCCACCAGGTGTTAGAATCCTAACTGTATGGGTATGAGGCTGCCATGAATTTTTTCACAGTGTTTTCCCCAAGAGTGTGGCTGTTTCATTGCCTGGAGGTGTTTCTGTATGAACAGGCGACACTGAGATTGAACAACTTTCTGTTGTGCCTACTTTGAGAGCATTGTGGTTTAACCTGGCAGGCTATTCAAACACCACACAGCCATTCCCTCGCTCCCAG
>NW_010415805.1:19728-24292 GCF_000710305.1 Buceros rhinoceros silvestris | reverse complement strand
GCCATCCCCTCGCTCCCAGCCCCCCGCCACCCCATGCGGTGGGGGGTGGGGTGGGGTGCGGGGAGGGAAAAAACAGTGAAATTAATGGGTTGAGATAAAGGCAGTTTAATAGGACAGAAAAGGAAGGGAAAATAATAATAACAACAGGATTAGAATGTACAAAACAAGTGATGCACATTGCAGTTTCTCACCATTCACCAGCCAATGTCCAGCCAGCTCCCGAGCAGCATTCCCTGGCCAGCTTTCCCCATAGTTTGTATACTGAGCATGATGTCGTATGGTACGGAATATCCCTTTGGCCAGTTTGGATCAGCTGTCCCAGCTGTGTCTCCTCCCAATGTCTTGTGCCCTCCAGCCTACCTGCTTGCAGGACAGTAAGAGAAGCTGAAGAATCCTTGATCACCGCTTAGCAACAACTAAAGCATCAGTGTGTTATCAGCATTATTCCCATTTTATAGCCAAAACACAGCATTGTACCAGCTACTAGGGAGAAAATTAACTCTATCCCAGCCAAAAGCAGGACAGAGAGATGAAACAGCTTTGAGAGCATATGTCTGATCCCACATCCACTGAGACACTTGATGATTAACTGTTTCATAAGATCAACTCAGGGTTATAAGCACTACTCAGAAAAAAACTTGATAAAAAGCAATAAATATTATTTTGGATAAATATTCATGATGTTTTTAAGAATCTTTTGTTCTTGATTAAATTCAGTTTACTTAAAAATTACACTTTGAGAAGCCAGGGTGTTAGAAGTTAAGAATAATACAACACAGTATTTGTCTTTTTCCTTCTATATAATGGCACAAGTGTAAATCACAACACTAACTTGATTAGCTTTTGTTTCACTGTGTTATGGTTTTAACGATATTTAAACCTAGTTCATTATTTAGCTGTGCATAAGATCTTTTACTTAAATGTAAATTGCAAAGTACAATCGCTAAACAAATTGATTGAATACCATTGATTATTCATCAAATAATTGTGGCAAATCACGTAATCAATTATTCATCATCCTCAGAGAAGAATAGATGACATGAAGAACAAGCTGTAATTAAGATAAAACACTATCGGATTCTGTTCTGATAATGTCTTTTGAAATTACAATTCTTGCAATTAAATCAAATTGAAATTAAAATGTGAGTAGCCTGATTGAGGCACTGAGTAATGCTTGTACAAAAGTGTAATCTGCTAGAGCGTACTCATGTATGGGTACACAGATGACATTTGCTGCCTGAAATATTTTCTATTTTTCCTGTTGCATTACTTCTGCTAATGCAAGGATGCTGCTATGATTACAGATTTTAGTCCTCTTCATTATTGTGTGACCAGTTAAAAAACAAACAAACAAACAAACCCCAAACCCCACATCCTTAAAAACAAATTAAACATTTAAGTCTCTGCTAGACATATCTTTAGCCTAATTTGTGTTTTTTTCATACTAAGTGCCACCCAGAATCTAGATTAAAAATGAACACGGATAAATTTACATTTCTGTAAGAATTTGGTTTTGCAAATCTTAAGGAGTTTTGACTTTATTAATTGAATTATTATTTCTGTGAATACATGGCCTGACCTGCTGGACATTTAAATCAGTAGAAAATCTCCATTCGTTTTCAGTCAGGTAACGTATCTAGAAAAACTATCTCTAGGAAACAATAAAAACTTCAGCATTAGTCTTCATCAAAATTTCTCAGTCAGTTGGACTTGGTTAAAGAGAATTCTGATCTTGACAGCAATCCCCATGATGTGTGAATGCTGTCTTCAAATATTCAACATTTTTTGACTGACACACTGAAAATGAAAGAAATGAAATAGTCTTCCACCTGAAGAAGTAAAATGGAAGGTCACTAAGGTAGAAAATAGTATTTATTTTTCAAATTGGAAAAACACGGTATTTCAGAAGGTTTGATTAAATTGGGGGTGAGGGTGGGGGGGTGTTTACCACCAGGGGTGAAGTGTTCCGTAGAATTAATCACTATTCAAGCTATACAGCAGAATGCGGCTATTAATTGCAAATAATAACCTGACATGACATTGTTCTGATGCTGATAGGATGAGTGTGGTAACACACAGAATACAAATATTTAGGTAGATTTGAAATTCAAGTACTGGCAATACAATTTCAGTTATGATTAGGGGTATGATTTAGATACGAGTGGTCTCAGAGCTTTTTAGGCCTTTTTGCCTCAACAACACGCATCACAACAATCAGCTCAGTAAAAGTAAAGTTTGCAGATAACATACATGCACATGGAAAAATGTATTCCATTGCCTAAGTAGCTGTTGTTTTGAAAAATGAAAAGGGGGAACAGTATTCAATCAGATTTAAATAGCGTTTTAGCTAGACCGCTAAAGCGACGCAGAAACAGTAATGTCATCAGAAGTATTTCTGTTCATTCTCCTCTCTGCTAGACAAAGAGCATTTTATTTGGAGTTTGTAATAAGTATGAATAAATGAATGATTTTCAGCATTCGTTGAAAACAATTTTTAAAAATAAATGAGAAAAAAAGAGACAAAACAAAAAATACTCAGATTTGTATTATTGAAAGCCTGCAATAAATTTGCTTTCTATGTTTTAAATGCATATCATGTTTTCAGTATTTGATGTTCATTATTCAAATTATTTGTGTTCCCATGTATTAGGCTCCATGATGCTGTTTCTATTTTCTCATTGGGTAAAGGCACTATGCTTCTAATGAGTGTATAGTCAAATTTAACATTCTGCATCCTTTAGCAGTTTGAAATTACTTTGAAAAGCATTTTCAGAAAACATTTGAGTTGTAAAACTTGGTAACATGGGAGTTCATGGAAACATAAAAGCTGCAAGTAAATAAATCAAAGGATGTTTTTTTGAGATGGTAAAGAGCCAGAAATTCAACAGAAGGAAAAGGGGATAAGGAGCGGGCAGCATTTCTGAAAATCAGAAGTGTTTACAGCATTTGAAAGTTTGTTCTTTTTTCCCCCCAGTATCTGCCAGATTCAGGTATCAAGTAACTTCACTGAAGATGCAACCCAAACAGTCAATAATTAAGCTCTAATCTATTTTTCAGGTTTTTTCTCTTCTATAGAGTGTCAAAACACAATTTGCCATAGCCCTGACAGCTCCCTTTAGGACTATGTCTCTCTGTAGGTCTAATTAGAGGGGAGTGTTGCCAAATTTTTGTACTTTTTCATTCTTCATCCTGTAAGGTTCATTGTATATTATTTGCCTCTGCAGCGTGTCAACGATAGAGAAAGCAAAGTTAATGGATGTAAAAAGTCAACCTTGTTCCTTTAGAACATTGGTGTCATTGGAAATGGTGTCATTTTTTCAGGCACTGCCTATCTACCTGTCAAGGCTGACAAGTGAAAATACGTCAAGTCACCTGATTTGTCAGCTAAATATGCCTTCTATTTCTTCGCTTTCATTTTATGGAGTTAAACCTGATATAATGGGAATTGTAGAAAGTCAAAACACTGGCGTCAGTGAAGCAGGGTTTGGCAAACTCACACTGAATTATTTGGCCGGTTTAAGATAATTTCTCAGGACTGACTGTACCCTTCAGATTGTTTTGAGGTTGTCGGTAGTACAAAATGATTCTTTTCTATGCGTTGTTTAGCCGTGTCAAGGGAAACCACCTGAGCCAATGCACTCAAGATTTGGTACAAAAATTACAGAATCACGACCTTTTCTAAACTCTTTCAACATGTTTCTTTCATACTTAGAAAACAGTATTTTCTTGAGCATGTGTTAGCTGAGATCCTCTTCATTCTTCTCATTGTGCTAATTGCAGAAATTTGCTACTCACAAAGATATCTTAAAAAGTCCCGATTCTTTCATCCAGTGGCAAAACTGTATTGTGAAATGTAATCAGTGGGAAATTTGTCAGTATTAGGCGGTACTTGTCAAATCTATGTCAAACTATGGCAGTATCTTCCTGACCCTTAGATCATGATTTATCAAATGTAGCTAATACACAAGAAAATGAGAACAGATTTTAAAAGGGAAGAAAAAGGGAAGAAATGGTATTTATTAAGTAAAAGCATTTTCTTTTCTAATCTAAGTAGTTTCGAAGTTAAGACTGGGTCAAAGACATGGCATATTATATCAAGACTGTGAGCAGAGCACTCTCTTTAGGAAACTTGTATCTGCATTGACACTTCCTAAAAGGTGGTCTTGGCTTGGAAAATCAAGGGAGTACATGCCAATTGGAAGAAGAAGATCAGGCCTAGGTCCACACAGCTGACAGTGGAGAGTGGATTCCCATCTTTGGGACGTCAGGCTGGCCACCAGAACACTAACCTGAGGCTTGGCTACCTTGTTTCCCTTCCACCCAAAATTTAAGGGCTGAAATTTGTATCTCTTACCTTGCAGAGGAATGATATGAAATCCATGCTGAAGAAACAGGTTACGGGGTGCTGGGCAGGAAAGTAACCATTCATCTGACCAGGGAGGGTGTAAGAGGGAGCAGGATTGAGGAGGAGTAAGGAAATAGAGATGTAAGAAAACGCGGCTGGAGACCTGGGATTATCTGCATTCCCAGCACTGGTTCTTGTTTCACTAGTGACTGTTTAATT
>NW_010415805.1:3091-19651 GCF_000710305.1 Buceros rhinoceros silvestris | reverse complement strand
TCCTGCTGTATGATCACCCTGAAGTTTGAGATGTAGATCAAAGTCTTACCCTTGGCTGGGAGCTGCCTGTGCCCCTGGGCAGCACAGTCATGCGGCAGGTTTGTTTGCTCTCCTCAGCATCACGGGTCTCACTCTGCTTCCTGGATAGTGATACAGCTTTGGCAGCAGCGGTGAAGAGTTTCTCTCTCCCTTATTCCTTTGCTGTTACTGTACTCAGGGAAATTACTTCATCCTAGTCCTGTCACTTAGCCAAGTGTTTTACACAAGAAGGTATTAAGTAAATAATAGATAATCACCTCAGGACATCTGTAAAATAATGAAGAGTGAACCCTGAGAGCCAAAGGGATAACTGAAGGGTCTAAATCCAGATGAGATTTCAGGTTGTCATTCATTAATTTGTTTAAGTGTTTATCTGGTATGTCTATTCTTCTCTAGAAGAGTGGTGGGATCTCATTTTTACCTCATTTTATGACACTGGGTATTAGGTCCCCTCTTCTGACATACCATCCCCATACCACCTGCTTGCTCAGCACCTCTGCCGTTGCATGTCACTGTCAGGAGGTGCCCAGTGGGACCAGAGTGTCTGTTTAACAGATTCCAGTCCAGGAAGAGAGCATCCAAAAATTAGGGGACCAGTTCTGTGTCCAAAACTAACTCTCATGAGCAAAAATTATGAGCTTTCTGAAGTCTGATTTACCATTCACAGAAGTGGAATGGAAGAGGAATACACTCCTTTTTTTGTTTGTTTTGTTTTGTTTCACAAACAAAAGTGAAGTTCAAGGTTCAAGGTAATATGTGATTGAATAAGTATAAAACCTGTGTGAAGCAGTGGGTATGTCTGGTGGATTAGTTTGGTCCTGGTAATCCTAGAACAACAGGTTCTGTCTTCTTGCTCCACAAAAAAAATCAAAGGGATAAGCTGCCTTCAGGCCCTCAGCCATGGCTTCTGCTGAGGTCAGTAAGAATTGGCTGTGTTACTCTGGAAGCAGAATTTTGCCTGAAAAACAGAATCTAGTAAAAACTATGGTTCTTTGGGGTACTTTGTTCACTATTAGAGAGTTGCTGACCTTGATTTCTTTAACATCCACCCATCCCCAATTCAAATGAAAAAAGTTGACCTTGTGTGACCTTGAACACAGGTGCTTTTGAGATGCTAAATTACTGTAAGTATGCAGAGTGACCCTTCTTCAATGCAGTAGGCTTGCAGAAGGTGTGGTGGAGGGTGAGAAGGTGGCAGTGTGCTACTAAATACATTCAAGAGGTGGGAGATTAAATAGTCGAGATAAATCCTGAAACAATTACCAAAATCAATCCGATTGAGGAATGTTATTGGAGGTGTTGCACTTCACTCAATTCCTTTGACTGATTCCCAGTTATACACCAATGTGGTGGAGGGCTCTGCTCTTTGTGACTCTGCTTCTGAATCTCTGAGGTGCCCCAAATGTAAGATCTAAGTCATAGAGGAGTCCTTTAATAGGACTTCCAGAAATGAAAAGATCTAAATATTTTAATACAATTTTTTTGACCAGTACAGTAATAATGGTTGCTAATCCAGTCCCAAGGACCACATGATTGAAGAAAGAATATAAGGAATAATCCCCAAGATAAAAAGAGTATCCAGAGCCTACTGAGTTTCTCACTGCCATCCTGTCTTGTCCTATTGCAGCTCCACTCAGCATTAGCAAACTTCCTCACTGTTACTCCTATTTCGTAGACAACCCGCGTCTCCATTTTCTCTCCCTGCCATTTTTCAAGCACTTGTCTCTAGATTGCTAGGTTTCCTAAGTCTCTTGAGTGTTTCATGCTGGTTTCATGTAGGACTTCCATATTCTTTGTTCTGAGTCTTATGGGGATCTCCACTGCCTGGATGTTTCTCATAATTTCCTAGGTACTAAAGACAGAGCATTGCAATTTGGGATGCAGCAACACTTTTCCCCAGCTGTTCCCTCTCCAGGCTTGCTCAGTAGGCTGGACCTAGTTTTAAAGATGCTGTTGTGTGGAAGTATTCATTGCACTTCTTATTGTTGACTAGGTAGAATTTATACTGATAAACAGCTAATCGTTCTTATTTACGCAATGCTTTAGTATCAGAAAGACAACAGACCACCAAATAGACATAGAGGAGATGGGTGCATTGGAAAATGTGAAAAGCCGATCCCATGTTAAGTTCAAATGCAAAGCATACTTTCACCTCAAGACTGAATTTCCATGAGGTACATCATCTTTCATATGAACCTCTGGGTTTGCCTTAACTCATAACATCCATGTCATCCTGTACAGATTTCATTCAAGGAATTTGATCCATGATCTATGCCTAAAAGCAGGGGTGAAAAATGCATTGTTTCCGTTTAGATATCCTCATTTTCTCACTGGTGCTGTCATAACTCCAGTAACTGGTTATAGCTGAATAGTATAACCACAATTCCTACAATAATCTGTCTCAGAAATCAAGGACAAACTTCGAGCTTGCCTCTTGTGTGAATGATTAGCTGATTTTACTTCTTGAGTATTGAACTGTGAGTGTAACTGATAGGTGCATGTTTAAGTACAGCTTGGTCACTAAAAGTAATGCGAAACAGTGATAGAGCGGGTATTTTATGAAAGGGAGTGCCAGGGAATTTTTAGTTGAAGAGATGAAAGAAGTCACTGGAAAGCAGCTCTAGACACAGCATATCTCCATCTAGGGTGATTGAATATCACCCAGCCTGACTGGGACTGCCCAGGGCAGGTAGGAAAAAGTAGTGTCGCCCCATTTTAAGACTTCTTGGTAGGAAAAGCATGTCCAACAGACACTGAGGTCCCAGAGGTTGGAGTCCTGGTGTGCTCTACAGTCCTGACTATCTGCCTCTGCCATGCCCCCAGCAACCATGGGGAAATCCAGCAGGGCTGCTGAGGGCAGCTCATAGGACTCTTCCCTCTCGTGCCTGAACTGGTGACAGTTTCTGTAAGAACATGGAAGTGGAAGAACCCCGTATTAACCCCACAGAGGGGAAGAAGAGGACATCAGGAAAAGACCCAGCAGTTCAGGAGGACTGTGGGCCTTGCTGCCCCATCCCTGCTCTTCCTGCTCTTCCCCTCTTGCTATCTCAGAGGAAGACGTCTGCTGGAGTCTCCATCCCTCTTCAGAACAAGAAGGAAGGGAGAGGGCTGAATCCTCCCTGGACTGACCTCATCAGATGTGGAGCCTCCAATTCTGCAGAAGGAGCAGGGGTGATAATAGGTCAAGAAACAGATGTGAGGCTGGGGGCTGAACTGATCTATAGTTGGAGACCATGTGATTGCTTTTGGTCTCTGAGCTGAGCTGCTTGCAAAGTTAAGTTGTAGATGTGGGGATGAACATCACTGGAATGATGTGAAACTGAGGGAGACATAATGCCCAAACAAAGCCACTGTGAGCTGACCACAGGTGTGGCTCCCAAGTGGAGGTCTTGTAAAGAATTCCCAAAAGATTTCTCAATATTCTCAATATTTTGGATCTGTAAATACCATATTGATATCTGGCAAGGGAAAATATGATCTAAAAATACGATCTGAACATTCTAATGAAAAATGAAAGAGCCAGAAAAAAAGCATGTAAGGATTTGGGAGCTCATCCCATACTGGCCTGGGGTGGAGTCATGAATTTGAAGTCCTCGAGGCTGACAGAAGTAGACAAATATTGATTCAAAACTTGCAGGTGTAATGTGATGGGTAAATGCTTCCTTGAGACATTGATATATATCCTGGGAAAGGAGCACATGCTATAGCTTTTGGAGAGTAAAGTGAGAACATCCACTAATTGTGCTTTCCTTCAGGATCCTGTAGGAATAGGTTTTTCTAATTTTTTTTCCCTCCCCAGATGGTTTCTATAGGTAGGTCAGGCATTTTAAATTCTCTGTACAATCATAATGCAGCTGTATTTCTGGGAGATATCATTGAGCACACTTATTTTCCTTGTATTTGAGTTAGATTGGAAAAATTATGTTCTTGCATTGAAAAAAAAACCCCCAAACCCAAAACCAAACCCCAAATTCTTGCATATAAAATGTATCATACACAGTCTTTGAAATCACAAAGTTTGGGAGAGGAAGCTTAGTTGGAAGACATTCAGCTGAGATGAGAAATAATATTTCCAATAAATTTTATTCTCAATTTTTTTCAATTTCTCCCTCTTTTCCAATGCACAGTTTTGATAAGAAAGAACAGGACATACAATTGCCCATTTTCTCTCTCTCTTCTTCCATTTAGACTTATAAAAGCAATACATTTTGGAAAGCCTGCAATGTGGGAAAATAATAAAACATTATTTCTGTTTAGCCAGAAAAAGATGGTATTAAAAATCTCTGAATGCTCGGATGAATTCTCAGCCTGATCTAAAACAGAACAGAGGGGAAAAAAAATCACCAGTGTTTCATAAATCCTAGGTACAGTTTTGACAGAAAATATAGTATAGGGGCCAGATCATGTGCTTTGCATCACAGAGTCAGCAGTTTCTGGCCATCCTATGGGCATATATGTTCCTAGAGAGAAAGGGATGTGCCTCGGATACTCTTGTGGGGAGCTGATCCTCTGCCTGCTGTTCTGATCTCTTGTGGTTTAAATAAACCTGGAAGAACATTTTCACAATTAAAAACTATGCTGTTAAAAAACCAGGAGCATTCCCCTTCTGGGTTTTGACCAGCTCTAGCTGTTACTAGCTGATGTAAGGCTAAGCCTGCTGGGTGTGTGGTCTGCAAACGCAGCCAAGGATCTGGCCTGGTGTGTCTGACTCTGGTCCGAGTTACACCAGTGTATGCAGTGCAGGACCAAATCCGCTAGCAAGAGCCGCAGTAAAGCTGGATCAGACTGCTCTTTGCCAGAGCTTTAAATAGCAGGAGGTTAGGGCAATGTGGGTAAATAGCTGCCTCCAACTGCTTGTCCCCACCTGTGATATGACCAAGAGTAGATGTAGCTCCCCGGGCAGAGTTGCCCTGAGCTCCTGCTCCTGCAGCGTGGGACACAGCTGTTTTTGTCGGTGGGTCACGGTGCTGCAGTTACAAGAGCATCCTCTGTTAAAAGGAGTAATTTCCTCTCTGCTTTGGCTCCTGGGGCTCTTAAGAGTTAATGTCCTGGAATTAGATCAGTTCAAAAAGAACTTGATTGATGAGAGACTTGCACCTTTATGACCCAAAACCAAACCAGGATTTGGTCTTTGTTCAAATGCTACATTTGTTATGAAAGATTTTTAGTTCTAAGATTTGATCTAACTCTATGCTCCTTAGCTAACACACAGCAGTTCTAAAACACATTAGTGTATCAGCAAGTTTACGGTCCCAAGAAACCTGAAAATAAGAGCTTTATGTTGCAGTAAAATATTGACATGAAAAGTTCTTTTTTTTAAACACAAGCTCCATGTCTTTCGTGTTTAATGTCTAAGTAAGATATATGATACTGGTAGATGCAAAGAATAAACTCTAACAGATTCATATTAGCTAGAAACTATACAAAAAATGGCGGTAGAGAATGCCCATTCAGTACAATGGAAAATCCTCAAGATAAATAAATTCCGAGATTTCTTCCTTACTGCTGTGAAGAAGTAATTTAAAAGACCAAACTCCCCAAAATCCAGTTGGGAAAAAGCATATTAAACTAGGGTGGGGAGAACTGAAATCCATCTCCTCAATTAATCCTCTGTTTGGACTCCTTTTAAAGCTTTAGCACATGTTATTTTTCTTTAAAGAGGGGGTTAGTACTTGGGCAAATGTTCCCACATATCAGCAAATGTAAAGTCGCTCCTTTACTTTTTCCGTAGCCTTTCCTGATTAATGATGAAAAATATTTTTGTTTTGAATGGAGGTCTCTTACTTCCTGGTAATTTTCATGCTTGAACCTGATATCTGGTAAATTAATATAAATCAGGAGAAACTTGGTTGAAACCAGTGAAGTAATATTAGCATGGGAGCAGAGCTGTACTCATAATATTCTTGCAATAGATCTCTCTCCTCTCTTTTTCTTCTTTTTTTTCTGCAAAAGTATGGAAGCCAACAGCTTGAATCAAGCATAATTAAGAGCAGAGTTTATCCTGAAAGGTTGCATGTGACACGCATTGCTGTGGCAGAAGACTGAGGTCACACAGAAGTTTTTACTTTCTTCCTGCACCAATGAGAAAATCCTTCAGTTGTGAAAAAGAAAGCAATTATTCAGGAGTAAACACTGAAATCAGTGATGGAACAGAGTGGAAAGTACACAGTATTACCGAGCAAGTAAATTGCAGTTTATATTACTGGTGCTTTTTGGACCTTTGCTCCAATACGAAACTTTTTTCAAGAAAAGTAACATGAAAGACAAAGCTGCAGCAAAGAAAATACATTAACTTTTGTGATGGTTTCATGTGTTTTCTTGCTATTTAAATGTAATGTTTATCTAATAAATAGTATTTCCGTGTTAAACAGTAACTCTCTGTCCCATTTTGAAAGTCAGAGTGTCCTTCAGGAGTTGCTGTGATGACTTTGAAAGCAGTTTTTCTCTAATGAAAAGACATACTATGTCACTCAACCAGGGTCCCAAGGAAGGCTGCCCACCACTTTCTGCCTCTGGGTAATCTGGCCTCAAACACAAGCCTGTGTCAATCTTTTTCCCTGGCTCGCTCTCTTCCTGGTCTGGAGTCAACTAAGAAGTACCTTGGAAAGAAAGTTTATCGAGACAATAACACAGTCCAAAGTCAAGTCATTAGTTACTGCATGAATAGGTTTCAAAAAAATAAATGTTTTTCTTTTGCTTTTTCTGTGGAGAAAAAAAAAAGATATGATTTTTCAAACTTTCAAGTCTTACCTACTGAAATACAGTGCAATATTAATTTCTTTACCTCATTAGGACTAATAACTTGCTAAAACTTTGCGTGTGCTTAAACATGCTGTTGAATTAATGCTGTTGAATTAATGCCCCCCGCCCCCGATAACAACCTTAAAGTAAAATGAATTTACTATTTTGCAACTGTGAAGTTTAAAAGCAATCTTCTCTTCTAATTCTTAAACAGAGGAAATTAAATTCATACTTTCCAGTACAGTTAATCCTGAGCTGTTTGACATATTTGAACATTAGCCATTTGCACTGGGGTATAAACTGAGTGTGGCTTTCAGAAATGCACTATTCTTGTAGACTGTTGATCCAAATTGACTGTCAAAAGTTATCTCAAGAATTTCAGCAGCTGACCTGTTTTATCATGGCCACCAGCTGCTAAAAGCTGTAGGTGGTGATGAGAGCTTAGGTGAGAGAGAAGAATACAGAGAGAAGCTAAAAGACAGGAGAGCAGAGAAGCTCAGTGAGCTCTTCAGATCTTTGGCCCTTGTCTCTTATTTATTGAAGAGAAATGGTGGCAGAGTGATACCAACTGAGTTGGGTCCATTCAGAGATAACAGGGAAATTATAAACTATGATGTTTATTTCAAACAAATAAAATAGAGGCTTATACAGTGCATACTTTGTGTTAAACCAGAAATGATAAGATTATTAAAATGTGGTGATTTAGATTGGTGTTTACCTCATAGGACTTTAGATGACCATGCTTAGGTAGCCAACAAACCCTCTGGATATAACTAGTGGAGAGAAAGAAACATTAGTTTACGATTTATCATCTGGCCTTCATTAGCTGAGGTGCCTATTTCGTTCTGATAGTGTAGAGAGAACATGAACTAACTCAGATACAGTCAGATATGTTTCATTAGGTGAGTCCTGTTCACTTTGCTTCTAACTATGGATTAGGCAGGAGGAGAATAAAGGAGTTCACTGTTCTAGATTCCTCAGCATATTTTGATTTGAGGCTCCCATCCCTGTAGTTTGCAAGACTTGTATAAAAGGTCCCCTTCACTGCTCACAATGTGATTTTCATTGGTAGAAAAAGATAATCACTGAGGGCAACAAAAGAGTAAAAGAAAAAATAATAATCCAGCTGTTCTCTTCTTCCACTGCCTCACTGTTTTCCCAAGCTGCATTTTTTATTGCCTTGAACAGGACAAATGAACATGCTTTGTTCATGCTGAGCAAGTCAGAGATATGGCTGAATGTTAACATATATTTTCTGTCACCAGTGCTTTTCTTACTCCTTCTTGTCCTCTCCAAGCAAGGGGAATGCAATTGGCTTATCACGGCAATCCTGAAAGAAGTCTTCTGATTTATATGATTGCAGCACTGCTCTTCTGAGTCATAAAATTCCTGTAGAAATGTGGACAAAACAGCCAAATACTTACTGTCAGCAGTGATGGTGTACTTGCATCTATTACATCAAAAGTCCTAGAGATAACGGAGGCCTGAGCCTTATTATTATTTTCATGTCACACAGAGAATGGAATGGAGCATGGGAATGGGGTGGAGGAATTCCTGAGATCTGAAATCTTTTTGGATGCCGAGTCTGTGGCCTCAGGCTAGTCTGGCCTTTCAGTACTTCAGTGACTGACACCCTATAAATACACAAATAATAGATAGGAACAACATAGGTCTGGATTTCATCCTGGACTCAGAAGGCGTGAACCAAGGAGCTGCAGACAGTGGTCCACTGACAATCTGCCTTATACCCTGTGAGCCACAGTACTGAGTGCTGCAGTCACTTTCTATCTTATTCCTAAAATATCTGGGAAGCAAGGCTTAGAAGTGGTATATCATCCCTCTGCCCACCTTTCCTCATCCATTAAATTAAGCTAATAGAAATATATTTCTTTTAGCTGTTCTTATTTACAAGATTGTCAAGATTTAAACCAATGACAGCATAAGCAACAAACCACTATCTTTACAAAAGTTCTCTGAAATTCAGAAGTGCCAGTGACCAACAGACCACCACATACTGGATTGTGAACATATTCCATTGGTGAAGATTGCTCGCACAAGGGTGGTTACACTTGAAGTCAGCAGAAGCTCACACAGCTTTTTGGCTATTTTTGGCTAATCGGTATTACAACTGATGTTAGAGCAACATTAGTGATGGGAGATGTCTTATCAGTACCAAGAATGGAGGCTTAAAAAAAAAGAACTATTTAATGGCAGATAAAATTGTGACAGAAATGAAGGACTGATGTATGAAAAAAGTGATTACTTAAGGTACCTACCAAACCACTGCAAGAGGTTTTGCTATAATTATATAGCAGGTTTAACAATACGTAAACTCTGATGTTCTGTTGGAATTGTTGTAAAGTATTGATGTAAATTTAAATGTAAACCATTCTCCCTCCCTCTCTTGCTGGTGTTAATAATTCAGAAGAATGAAAGGAGCCTGATTACTAATTGGAAGGAGTTCAATAGGATACATTTTCTGAGAGCTGTGCTTCCACAAACTCCTTATGACCATGAGAACCTCTCATACCAGCTCAGACAAAATTCCCAACAAAACTCAGCTTTAACATGATTCAGCATTAGGTCTTGTCTTTGTTACCTGCCTCTGCCATTGAGGTCACTTAAGGTTGCCTGTTGCCCCAAGTGAATGAATTACTTTTAAATATGAAGTGTGTTTCTTTGAAGCTGCAATGCAAAAGGGGATATGTAATGGATTACAGTACACTACACATAGCATAAAATCACCCAGCACATACTAAAAGAGCTGACTGTAAGCCCCAAAGCTCAGCCTGAGACTCAAAATTCACCCAATCTGGGTAATATCATTGCTGCAGGGAGGGAGTTGGTGTTGTGTTGTGCTGTGTTGCCTGAGGAGCATTGTGCAGGAGGCTCAGACCAGGGGAAAATCAGAAACAGCTAACCTTACAGCCTCCTGCCCTCAGCACACCCCCCGTCACACAAGGGAGGCCCATGGAATGGCACCTCTGGGTTTTCTCGTGTGGGTCTCCAGGGCAGCGCGGGGCAGGGGCTGCACTCTCCAGCTGGATCTCTCCCTGTTCCATGGGATCTGATGTCTTCTCATCATCCACATGCACACACACTCATTAATCCCCACATTCCTTTGCTCCACAGGCAAAAAACAAGCAACAAATGACAAAATTTTTCTCTCCAAACTCCTTTCAAGCGTATGCCTGTATCTATTTTGCAGTGTGTATTAGAGAGTAAGCCCTGCTGGTGTTTGCAGATCCATGTCCACAGCGCTTTGTGCTAGCACAAATCTGCCCTTAATCTGAGAGTTGCATTAGAAGGCCGCTGTGATTTTATTTCAAATAGCAACATAAAGCAACCACATTGAGGACTTAGGTCCATCCCAGCTTGCTTTTAATGACCACTTATAGTCAAACAGATTGCTGGGGGTCGTAGATGTAGGTAGTTTTCTTCTGTAAGAAGTAGAGACCAGAGACTGAGAAGCTCTGATCCTTTGGGAAGTGAATGCAGGACATTTGTTTGCCAAAAGGAGAACTGCTAGTTCACTGTGTTTGATTTTCAGTCTCCTGCTGAGGCAATAAATGTTCAGAACTGATGGCATAATTTTGTGCTGCTGCTTGAAGTCTTCACTGTATCATTAGCCATGCAATGCATCTGAAAAGGTTAACAAAGAAGAGATTTGCTTCCAGACAGGACAAGGATAAATAGTAGAAAGAATTAAACTCTGCCAATCTCCTCTCAAGTTTTCTAGAAACTGGCGAGGTAAAATACAGTGCCAAAATAAGTGCCAGCTGCTAGCTCTGGGAGCGAGCAGGAGCTGCATCTGGGCACAGGCAATCATTGCTGCATGGTGTGCAGCACTGGTCCTACTTCATCTGCATCTAGGCAGAAGGGCTTTGTGGTGCTCATGCATCCCTGTCAGAGCGACACTGCAGCCGCTTCTTCAGGAGTCAGGGAAACCTTATGAGACTCTCTGCAGGACAGTGACTTTTATTAAATGAATTTCCCCCTGCACGGTTCAAGGAATGTATGGATACTAATCACTTAAATATTGTCCAGTATGTGCTGAAGTAGCGGTTATGGTCTGTGAGATATGCTGCTCTCAGCCTTCCAAATCCCATCAGCAATGTATTTACTCTGCAGCTGTGTCATCGTGTAGTTTGGAGGGAAAAGGAATCACACAAATTGGCTTTATAGGAAAAGGAGGGTCCTTCACTGTTCCAAGATCTGAGTAATCTGTGTTGTTTATGAATCATCTTCAGGTGTGAATGCTGCCAACTAGAGAGCAAACTTTACGTTTATACATACTCTTCATGGATGTGGTTCTACTATATGTGGGAATGATAGGGGCCATTGTAAGATAAAGTTTGTTTTTTACTTGCTGTTGTGCCTTGAGGCTCACCTGAAGTCTGCTGTAGACTTTGTGTAATACCCTGAGTCATTTTAACAGCAATAGATTTGCACAGCATGGCTGAGGCCTTCTTCTGACTTCCCAAGGTTGCTAGAAGGAATAAGAAATCAGATAACCTGCACATCACTTGTGTCTAGCATTGGAGTACAGTTTCTCCTCTGTGTTATGTGTAGAGGAACTGCTAAGCTTAGCATAAAAAGAGAAATGCAATTACAGCACACATGACTAACATTAGAAAATTATTTTTGAGGCTTTTGCTCACTGAAAATTATGAAGAAAACCTCAGGCCCTTGAGACAAACACTTTGATGTAGCTTGGAAAATAACAGAAAAGCTGCTCTGAGTGCTGGGCAACCCACCAAGAGTTCATAAGTTAATAAGACTCCAGAAAGCATTACTGTAAGCAGCATCTCAGTTTGGGGCTTTAAATTAAGCATACATTTTCCATAATGAAGAGAAATGCATGTCTGGGATTTAAAGAAAATGCAAAGAAGGTTATGGGAAAAGGGCATAGCAGGAAAAATTTCCCCATTATGCCTTGTGCTTTTCTGCATACTAACTACACCAAAATCATCAACAATAAAACCCATGATACTGAATTTGTCTTTCAGCAGCTACAGAGGTTTTGATCTGGGATTGTGATTTACACCTATTCCAGTGAATAAAATGGTCCATGGCCTCTGAGGGCATTGAATACTGGTCCTTGACATTCTGAGGGCAAACAACATGACACAGCTCAAGCTGTAGTGTTTTTCCCCTGAGAACAGGGTGGTTCCTTCATCAGTGACATAGACAGCGGCATCAAGCACACCTTCAGCGAGCTTGCAGATGACACCGAGCTGAAAGGTGCAGAGGGACCTGGACAAGCTGGAGAAGCAGGCCCGTGTGAACCTCATGAGGTTGAACAAGGCCAAGTACAAGGTCCTGCACTTGAGCTGGGTCAATCCCTGGTATCAATACAGGCTGGGGGATGGCCTGATTGAGAGCAGCCCTGTGGAGAACTTGGGGGTGGAGGTGGATGAAAGGTTGGACATGAGCAGATAATGGGCACTCAGCAAGCCAACTGTATCCTGGGCTGCATCACAAGAAGTGTGGCCAGCAGGTTGAGCGAGGTGATCCTATCTCTCTACTCTGGTGAGTACTCTCTGCTCCTACCGCTCTGGTGAGACCTTGTCTGGAGTACTGTGTCCAGCTCTGGAGTCCTCAGCACAAGAAGGAGATAGACCTGTTGGAGAGGGTCCAGAGGAGGGCCACAAAAATGATCAGAGGGCTGGAGCACCTCTGCTATGAGGACAGGCTGAGAAAGTTGGGGTTGTTCAGCCTGGAGAGCAGAGGGCTCCAGTGAGACCTTACTGCGTCCTTTCAGTCCTTAAAGGGGGCTTATAAGAAAGAAGGGAACAGTCTTTTTAGCAAAGCCTGTTGCAACAGGGCAAGTGGTAATGGTTTTAAACTAAAAGAGGGGAGATTTAGACTAGATATAAGGAAGAAGTCTTTTACAATGAGCGTGGTGAGACACTGACACAGGTTGCCCAGAGAGATGAATGATGCCCCATCCCTGGAAACATTCAAGGTCAGGTGGGACAGGGCTCTGGGCAACCTGATCTAGTTGAAGATGTCCCTGCTCACTGCAGGGGGGTTTGGACTAGATGACCTTTGAGGATCCCTCCCGATCCAAAGCACTCTATGATTCATAAAGACTCTCACCCAGGTGAGAAGAGTGATGGACAGAGATTTTGCTATGGACTTGGGAGCTTGCTAACAGCTAAACAGAATAGACAACCCTGTGCAGGCATTTCACTCTGCTCCTGTTGAGGGTACTAGCACAAACCAGTAAAACCTGAGACCATATGATGGGTCTCTTACAGTCACCTTTGAGAGATTAGCTGATGTGTCCCATAGAAAGCCTTTGCATGACATCCTCAAAAGTGTTTCCTGAGAAAGGAGTTCCCTGATTTCATCTTTTTTGTTTTCTTTACTTTAGGACTTTGGATGACTCTGCTGTTGTACTACTGAAGTCACTAGCACTGTTCAGTGTGGACATAATGTCCACAAGACATCATAATGTCCTGTACAATAAGGGAAACTGTTTTATGTATAGGGAATGAGATGCAGAGCGGGTATTTGTAGTTAGATTGTCAGAGAAGAATATTCGAAGCATCCTTCTTTGAAATTAGATCACTTTTCCTCCTCATTAGTTCATGAATTTTAGTTCTAAAAAAGAATCTGTTAATTCCATCGAATTCTCCCCAACACTTCTAAAAATCTGTAGACCATTCTTCAGTAAGTTCCTGGTGATTTAATCTCTGTCTCAGTCAGACAAACTTGTCCTGTATTTTTAACTACTTTAACAAAACAACCAGATTTGAGATGACATATTTTTAATTGTTTTGACATAAATCAATAAATATTTCAGAATAATAACTTGTTAGCATTCTTCTCAATGAATCAGTAGATAATCATATCAAAGTATGGAGATAAAAGTGATGTTACTGACACAAACTAGGGACCCATGTCTGAGCAGTGTAGGCACACGTGACATTGAGATTGAAAGTAGGTTTAGGACCAGCCTCAAAATAGCATAATGTATTCTAGATATCCAGCTGCTCATTCAAAATCAAGAGGTTTGATCAAATTTGTGTGAGAAAATGCTTGTGAATACACATGTTGCTGTGCACTGTGTTAAAGTTTGTGTCTTACCTCTGAAAGATGGCAGCCCTGTGTATGTAAATAATTTCTTCATCTACATAGAGAATTTTGGGATAGAACATTGCTACCATCTTACAAGCTTTTTTGTTACATTTTAATTCATTTATCTTCTCAGTTACTTAATCAAAAGTTATTTCCAGCCACGAAACAGGATAGGGGCTGGTGGAGGTTCACATTTATTTGACAGTTCTAGCTTTTGTGGCTTTCTAGATGACAAATTAGTCTGACTTTTGCAGTGCTCTGGCGACTGTACAGATCCAAGCACCTTGTCTTCCTTAATGCTCTTCTTTGTTCGAAACTTCGAGGACATCTGTACATAATCTTTTCTACAGGTGTTCAGCTGTAGTCTCATCTGCAGAGAGACCAAAGGAGCATTTGTGTTGAGCTGGTCTACATTTTATCCATTAATACATGGATAAAATATATTACATACATTAATATGCTAGAGAACATCTTTAAGAAGTTCACGGACTAATCTCTACACCTGGTATTTGTACTAATGTGAATGAACTTCCAAAGGCTGAAGCAATGCTTTGAGAATCCAGCACTCAGGATGCTATGCTGGCTTTTTATATCACCAGGGACACTACTAATATGAAAACTAAAAATTATTCATGCTATGCAGCCACTCAGAAGGAGTGGCGTGATAAACAAGGGCGTGATACACATTCACTTTTGTTTGATATTGGCCAATGTTTTGTCTTGCATCCCAGTCTTCTGACACATACGGCTATTCATAGACTATGGCAGAACTGCCTCCTTCATTAAATGAATCCCAATGTTTGTTTGATTCTGACAAAGATGGAAACCTCTTCCAAATTATATTGCATCATATATCCCTGAGATGTTTTTCTTCACGGTGTTTCAACATTATTTGTGTAGTTCAGTACCTCAGTTGTAGCAGCAAGTAGAAGCTTGGTCTCCATGTGTGTCTTAGTATCTGCTGTCTGCATCCCCAAAATGTGAGTAATTCAAAGAGGGCTCTACAGGGAATTTGTGATGGAGGCTTACAATTACTTTTGTATTTTTTATATGAATAAGTCTTTGTTATCAAAGATATTAAGCATGATTTTTTCTAAAACTAAGAATCCTGCTTGGTTTATACCCTCCAGAGATGAAACACATCTGACTATTACTTCAAATCCTATAAGCATTTTTAGGTAAAGGTTTTGTTATCAAACATTTTCTAGTATTTTATTCCAGTAAAGGAATTGTTTTTAATGGAACCAAGACTTTAAAGCTCATCTGAAAATCTATGTGGGTGTGGTTACCAGAAAAAAGAAATCCCTCTGGAAGTATGGATATAAGAAATCTGTTGCTCAGATGTATTTATGTACGTTGATTCAAGATTTGCTAGGAATGGAAATGAAACCTTTAAAACATGGTAACTAAATCAAAGGCTACCAACGTTCTGTCAGAAGCGCACATTGCTGCTAATCACACAATATTAATAATAACAATAATGCATTTGAAGTATTTTCTTCGATGGATTTATCCCTTGAGACCAAGGAAATGTTTGGCCTGTAGTCTATTGTGTACCAAGCACAAAGAGACTAAAATGACTGTCTTGATCTGATCAGCCCTGTTTCAGAATAAGAGTGTGAAATCTAAGACTCAGCTACTAGTTCTCTGAACAAAAGAGTAGAGAAAAAATACTTTAACTGAAGTGCTCAGCTGTTGTTATGGTGACTCATTAAACTGTTCAGTCCTTCTGGTTTGAATCCAGAAGCAATTAAAGATGTAAGGCAGGTGTGCTCCCATTTTGGAGCACTTCATATCAAACTTTCTGTGCGCTGTAGCTGCGAAATTTCTTTACAATGAGGATTGGAATTCTCATAATAAAATAAAATACCATATCTACACTGAAGTCTCTCATAAGCTAGGAAATGCCAGATGGCAGTTTCTCTATAGCAGAGCTGCTGAGTGCATAGAGGCACCAGTTGCATCTCTGTGACCATAAGATACGTTTATGTGTGTGCATGAGCATATACATAAATACCTATTTTTATTTACAATTTTTTTCAGTGTGAGGTGTCTGAAATTGGAAGACAATGTTGCAGACTGATGTTTTTATAAGATGATACTGAGGGTATCAATTGTATGCCTACGTGTGAGCGTATATGACGTGGCTTGTTGGGAACCAACTCTCTCACAGTAAGAAGCAGGTCCTGGTGTAAACTATCCCCAGAACTGTACCAGGCTTTTGCCTTTGGGAGCACCATTTTTTTCACTTGAAAAGTGAAACAACATATGAGCAGCATGGATAATCATAGAACTAATGATTTGAGGAATGATGTGCAATCCCATGAGACCAATGCTTATTTCTCATTTCTGATAATCAGACAGTCTGAATGGCTGCCCCTGGTGAGTCAGGCATATCTCCTTTGACTGAAAAATTCTCTGTTTTCCTAGAAAACTGACTTTTACACAACTAGATCCACCTCTATAAATGTGGTTGTCAAGAAAAACGGTAAAATAACTGAGGAATATTCACACCAGAAATTGTAAAGCTGCTCAAGAGCAGCAGAAATCCTGTAAGCTGCTCTGTATTTGTGCTATGCAATGAACCTTGGAACGATGTTACTGGATGCTCCCAAAGTGTTACTTTATTGAGCATCATCACTGTGAAATTGCCAGAGCAATAAGATGGTGGTGACTCTGGAGGTAGTGGCAGCA
>NW_010415805.1:0-2992 GCF_000710305.1 Buceros rhinoceros silvestris | reverse complement strand
GGACTGTGGAGGTGGTGGCAGCAGAGGGGCTGCTGCCATTATTTGTGCTGAAACACCTGTGTGGATGAGCAGGGGATTTAAACACTTACCATCCTGATTGAAAAAGCATTTCCCTTTCACGGCATATACCTGAGTTAAATACAAAGTGGAGTGCCAGAGCAATCCTGGCAGCTCCCAAGTACAGCACAGTCTACATGGGGAGAAAATGTATTAGTCCTTGAGGTCGTAGGAGAGTCAGTTCTGGTAGTGCAAACCACATATGGCTTTGGTTTTGCAGTTCTGGGAGTAGTTTAGATTCTAGAAAATACTGGAAGTAATTTCTGTCTGAAATAGAATATTGAGCGACAAAAAGAGGTTGTTTGCATGGTATGTCTGACAGTCAGGCAATTGGAGAAAGAAGGAGATTGAAGAAGCAGACCCCCAGGCTAGTCATTCTTACCATTCTCCTAAAGAAGCAGCCTCATCCTTGGCTTTGACGGATCCAGGGAGGGCTCAAAATTTGTGTTGTGGTCTGATAACATTCCAGCCCAAACACATGTAATCTTCTCAGCCTCACCAAATCCTCTCTTTTGGGGTCATATTAAAACACCTGAGACTGTGCGCACAAAGTTTGGCTGGGCAGGAGTCAGCACTCTCCTCTGTGTGTACAGAGCAGGAGAGGAAGATGAAGAACAAGCGAAGAACCTGCCTATTGCTGTCTGTTGTAGCTCTCTGAGACTGACAGGAAGGGACAGGACATGGAAAGGGACATGGTCTGGCAAAGGACTCAGCCTAAGATCCAGCATCTGGCCGAAAGCCCAAGTTTCAGATTTGTGAGAAACTGTCTGGGGGAGAGAAATGTCTTTACACTAGATGTGAAACAGGAGGGCCTGAGGGAGGGTTGGAGAGGAGCCCAAGAATGAGCACAGCCTGCTGCAGTCATTGGCTCCAGTCGGGGCCTCCCTTCTTCCACTTGCGTGAAAATATTTCTATTGTCATTTAGCCTTAAAAAGCTGTTGTGTATCTGGATGTGCACGTGTGTGTGTGCATGTGTTTGCAAAAGTGACGTGTTTAACTTCAGATCTGACAACATGCCTTTGGCAGATTCAATATAACAATTAACTTGCTCCATGCCCTTTTATTTTTTTTTAAAGAGTTAAACAAAAACAGACTGAGCTTTTACACTTAAAGCCCTAAGAAAATCATAAAAGTGAATTATGGGGTGAGAATTACTCTTTAAAGGAAAGCTTTACACTGGAGTAAACTTGGAACATTTATACATAAAATATTACATATAACATTGATGTGTATGAAATCTGCTGAACTGGCCAATTTCTGACTATTATATAAACTTTATGCGTTTGAGAAAGCAGACTTTCTTTCACAATGAATAATTTGTTCTAGCTTCTACTATAAAATAATAACCTCTTGGTATCAACACTTGATGCTGTTGTCACAAGCTGTCTCCTCTGTATGCTTTGATTGAATAATTGGTCCTTCATAGGTGGAGCATAAAGTGCATTGGTCTAGCAAGCTAAAAGCATGGTGCAACCAAGGAGAAGACAAAAGATAAGGCTGGGAAGGGAGCACATACTCCAAAGAACACACACGATTTTGGTCTGCAGAACTCATATCTAAACCACTCCACATTCAAGGTTAGCTTGGAGGAGTCTGGGTCTTGGCAGCTGTACAGATAGCAAGTTCCAAAATTTAATCTTCTTGATACGACAAACCCCAGGTTTTATAGACACCCTTCGAGATACCTCAAAGGAGGGCCTGTCAGAGGGTCCCCAGGGAAGGCAGCAAGCAGCAGCACAGAGCTGGTGACCAGAGAAGCATTGGGAAACCTTTACCAGGAGAGAGCCCTCGCGGCTGTTGCCTGTGCTCCTGCCCTTCACTACACGTGGTGCCCATCCTGTGAGTGCTGAGTGTATTCAGCAGCTTGGGGCTAATACTCACAAGAGATGTCCCGAGGCAGGACTGTGAGCAGCAGCCATATTTCTCCAGTACCTCCTGGTCCAAGAGATGAGTGGACCTCCTCCTGGAGCAGTGGGACCTCCTTGGAGATGGTGGATTGACTTTCCAGAGTAACTGAACTTATGCAAGCACTGGACGTGTTAAGCAAACAGATCGAGAAAGATAAATGTCCTCCACTGTGTTCAGTGCTGTCTTTGTGAGGAAGGAATGACAGAGGATGAAAGAAAATGTAACAGATATTAATTCTGTTACTTGTTTCATGTCTGGATGTTCTCAGATACGATAATGACAAGGTCTTATAAAAGCCAGTGCGATGCAAAGCAGCCTGCAAAAGCATTTACGTGTGATAAGTAGGCATTTCTTAACCTATCTATCCTACTGTTGGGCTACTCGACAGCAATTCATGTGAGATCTCTTTCTGAAATCACCTGTTTGAAAGCTACAACTTTTACTTGCAGAAATTATTACAAAATGACCTAAAAAATAGATGAAAAGACTGTTCGCAGAACTGTAAGCTGTTAAGCTGTTAATTTTTTTCTCACTCAAAACTGAGAACAGAAACTAAGCATTTTGGTGCCCTCAGAGGAATCCAGCGTATATGATCTTCTCTAATTGCCTGCCAGGGAAAAGCTGTGTTTATGAAGCAATCACTGATCTGATCCCATAGTAGCTTTTCCTAAGTCAAAATATTCTGTTTTCTTTTCACTTCTCAAGTATTGCATTGTTTTAAAGAATTTCTAAATGTCCTTCTCACAATGAAACAAGAATCAACACTGGATTAACAGAATCAAGGTTTATATCCTGGAATGAGAGGAAGAAAATAGATGAAACAGTTTATTGGATTGCAGATGTTCGTTCTGTCTAGAAAAGCAAAATACTCTGAGAGTAACTGAGTAGGTTGCCATCTACACTAGGCAGAGATTTTTAAAACAGAATACATATGGAGAATGCAACTGTGCAGAATGCAAACATCTGTGTTGAATGTTAGTTTCTAGTGATATCAAGCGTCAGACAACCATCCTAGGAGAAGGACAAC
>NW_010415804.1:22973-24558 GCF_000710305.1 Buceros rhinoceros silvestris | reverse complement strand
TTGAACATACTTTTTGCTTAGGGTGGATCATGAACTGAGTACTCACAGACATCAGTGGGATTTGACCCACTGTAAAACTGAGTGTAAAACTGGTGTGAAACCAAGTCTGTGCCTGACTTCTGCTATACTTATCCACTATTTACTGTTACAGGAAAATTCTTGCTCAACTCACATGGTTTAAATCAAATCAGGTTTGAAGAAGTTTAATTTATTTATTGACAGCATGTGATTAACTGGAGAACAGTCAACTATATAGTCAGGATAATTATCAACAATATCACAGTCAAACTGCAATTATTAGTCACCTCTAACATGAATAAGCAGTTAAAATTTCTAAATACCCTTCTGTAACTAATCTCCAAAAGTTTTATTCCCACACAGTCAACTATATAGTCAGGATAATTATCAACAATATCACAGTCAAACGGCAATATTAGTCACCTCTAACATGAATAAGCAGTTAAAATTTCCAAATACCCTTCTGTAACCAATCTCCAAAAGTTTTATTCCCACAAAGGCACATGCACACATTCCAGTCCTGCCTCCACCCACCCTCTCCTGTGACTCCCAGCACACATGTACTGGTGAAAAAGCCCCTGCAAGGTCCCTTCTGCACCTGCCGGTTGTGAGGCTCCCCTTGTCTCACTCCCGTGAGCAGGGTACAGGCTGCTGCCATCACCTGTCCCATGTGAGAGGGCTTTGCCTGTCCCAGGTGGAGGCAGCGATGCTGGCGGGGGGCAGATGCTGGCTGTGCCCAACCTGGGTGCCTGTGGCTCTGCCTTCCCCCCCCAAGGTCTCTCCCTTCCTGTTGCCTCAAGGAAGCTCCTGGCAATGCTGAAAGGGTTTGGATGAAGTGACTCATGGACGTCACAGCAGCCCACCTGCAAAGGCTGCATTCAGAACTAGCTCTGCTTTATGACTCTTGCTGAGGAGTGAAAACTCCCTGTCTCCTAACAACTGTATTTTAGAGAAGGTGAATAATGATTATTGACACTTAAAATTGCCAACAATTTACTGCTGAAGACCATTCTGAAACTCCAGCTAGCCCCATGATAATGCTAATCAAGGGTACGAGTGAGGTGTATTTTAATAATAATACTCAAGGATTGATGCATTTAACTGCCATTAGTGTTAATAGGAGTTATTCACGTGAATCCATGCATATCTAGAAGTGAGGTAGCCTTGTACATAGCAAATTCAAGCTGTCCTATTCAGAGCAAAGAACAGTTTACTGGGAAATGGCTGATTTGTTACAGACCGGCAATGCTGGCTTGTGAGGCTCTTTTCCAGCTGCGGACTCCTCACTTTTTAAAATATCTGCTCTTTGCTGCTGTCTGCAAAGAACATCTAAAGATTTTTTTCAGGCTCTTTGATTTATCTGAGTCTAGATTCTCTGTCAGGAAGCAAACTTTTGGTGCTGAACTGCCACTGACAAATCTACCTGGTGTCTTACATACAGGAGAAATTCCTACAGCAGTGTAGGCTTAGAATCAAGGAATAGTTTTGGTTGGAAAAGACATTTAAGATCATCAAATCCAACACTGCCAGGTCACCACTAACCCCTGTCCCTCAGCACCACCTCGAA
>NW_010415804.1:13694-22793 GCF_000710305.1 Buceros rhinoceros silvestris | reverse complement strand
CCCCGCCCCCTCACCCCCACCTCGACACAAGGTCTGTGAAGCCCCTCCAGGGATGGGGACTCCACCACTCCCCTAGGCAGCCTGTTCCAATGCTTCTCTGTAAAGAAATTTTTCCTGATATCCAGCCTAAACCTCTCTTGGTGCAACTTGAGGCAATTTCCTCTTGTCCTATCACTCATTTGGGAGAAGAGACTGATCCTCCTTTCAGGTAGTTGTAGAAAGCAATAAGGTCTCCCCTCAGCCTCCTTTTCTCTAAGCTAAACCACCCCCCTTCCTTCAAACGCTCCTCATAAGATCTGTGTGGTGTTGCATTGTTACTTGCAGGAAATTAGAGCACATCCCATAAATTAGAAATAAACTGAACAAATTATAAAGTTCTGTAAATATCTGGGGTGGGGGGGGTGGGGGGGGTGGTGTTTAGCATGGAGACATATTCTTTTAAAGAAGACCATTCTATCATTTTATTCATTTTGATCTACCTCAAGCAGTAAAGGCTCATTTTAAATTCTGATTTCCACAGCAGACATAAAAAAAAAAAAATCCCTACGGTTGAAGGAATATAAAACAGATTTTACAATGGAAAACTACAAATCTACTGCAGACCCAGGATCCTCCTCTTGTTTGCTGCTCAGGTTGTTGAATGGATTTAACAAAGTTGTCAAATGGAGGGAATCGAGCTCCAAGTTTATTATCTGAATTGATGGGGATGAGCCGTTGCTTCTTGTTCATTTGTGCATTCTCATTTTACCTAAGGCTAATAATATTCCTCTAAAAGCTCTGCCGTCATTGGGAAGAGAGAAAATCCCTCAGGAGAGCAATTCAGAGTGGTTGAACTGGGCTCTGGCTCTGAATTGCCATTTTGAGAGCATCTCTGTCTTCTCTGCTGATTGCAGATGGAGCTCGTGGAGAGCTAGTGCCTCCCTGGGCAAAAGTTTGTTCCTGGAAGTACCCACCTCTGTGTCTTACTGGTTCCCTAAAGACCTGCACAACACCATCCAAGGGAACTGTTTTTAACTGCTCTTGCCTAAAGGCTTCAGGATTAAGATTTAGGGCTTGCCATGCTGGTTCCTGTCAGTGTTGGTATTCAAAATATTTCAATGTATTTGTCTTGGTAAATCCAGCTTGCTGTGAGATAAAAAGTGATTCTCATGAAATGCAGAGCTCCTGTACTTTGCCAGATACATTATTTTTTTGTTTTAGTGGTTTGGGTAAATATTAATACATTGCTTCTCTGCGGTCTCTGTGATTTGGTTCCAGGTTTGTTAGGAAACATTCTTGGAAAAAAAGGGGTTTGTCCTGCATGACTTTCAGTACAGGACCCACAGGAAGGATGAACTAAACAAATACATTAATACGACAAGACTTGTTTCACTGGGTTTGTGTTCTGAAAGACAGGGTGAAATAGGAAATTCAGCATGCAGGAAGGATAAAGTAAGTGATTTGAGGAGAGCCCCAGCTGATGTGACAGCTCAAATCCACCCAAATCAGTAGCAACCCATGAGGGCTTCAAATGTCTCACTCAAAACTTCGCAAATTCTTTCTTTCCTTGAGAGCTTCTATTCTAAGTAAACTTTCAACCATAGCACTAAACTAATTCCCGATACAGAGTGAGGAATAATCTCCTTGTTTTGATGGATCTGCCCATTTATCTTTATTAATTTTACTGGAGAAGCCTGCTCTGTTTGATACTATTGACCATGAACATAAAACTTTTTAATTATGATTAAGGCAATGCTTCCTTCTTTCTGACACTACATTTTCTTCTACATTCCATTTGTTTTTATTTAGGATGCCGGCATTTTCCAGTCTCCCAGTCAAATGAACAACGTGAATAACTACTGGTTTGGACACAGGCATATTTTGCCCTCTGCTAAGCAAAGGGAAGAATATTTAGTGTAACCTTTATTATTTAAAAAAGGGATGGACCAGGAGACATCCATGATGCTCAGAAGACCTACTGAACACGCAAATCAATTTTCTTCTGTGTCAGGGTGTCTGTAAGACATTACATCTTAGTTTATCTGTTCAAGCGTGTGCTAGTCTGTGGCATTTCTGACTTGTTCAGGGAAGAAGCCCAAGTGTTTCCAGTCAGATAGTAAACGTGGAATAAGTGACTGAATAATTTCAGGATATCTGGTAGATAACAAATGGCTGAAAACACTTGGTATTGGCTTAATTTTGTTCCCATTAGTAAAAAAAGTCTTCTGTCTTCTCACCCTTGAAATAAGGGGCAAGTTTACTTTGAAAATTTTATCCTTAGCTCCTAATATATAAGAATTCATTTCCTGCATCAAATTTCACTTGATTATTCACATCTACTTTTGGTAACGTGGTATAGCACAGCAAGCTAGACCAAACACAAAACACCTTTGAGAAGCACTCAGCATTAGTGATGATTCAGCTGCTATTTCAAGATATTATTCTTAGCAACCCCAGTTCTTCACAATTGACATGAAATTTTGCTAATTTGCAGACTTCTGAGAATTCAGTTTTGCAAGACATCTTAAAGTGCTGGCTGGTCTGCAGGTGCACAGCTGAACTATGGGGGATATACCGTCCCTAACATATTCTAACTTTGAACATGCTCCAAGTTCTAGCTGGCAAGATGCTCAAGGTTTGGGGAATCTATTCAAATAAACATCTTAAATTTATATTAAAACTCTATTCCTATGTATTCCTCTAAACCTACAATGGTGCCAGGGATATGTCTTTCAGTTTTTGCTCAAGTGTCAGGGACCTTCAGTTTTCGAGTAGGAGGTTGAAAATTCTATTACACCAAGTTTCAGCTTTTAGTGATAATTTACTCTAACACACTTTTTCTCTTTATGATGCTCTGGTTCATTATAACGTGTGCATATCCTCTACACCAGAAAAACAGACTATTTTACAATTCTCTCAGTGAATATTTCCCAATATTCACATTTAAAACCAAATAAATATTACTGTTAGACCAGAGTCTTTAAAAGACTTTTGTGTTTGTTTTTTGCTTTGTATTAGATCCTAAATATAAGATAAATTTCTGAAGTGGAATGGAAGCCTCTTGTTTTCATACTGTAGTTTTTAGTAGTGCCCTTTGCTGTGATAGTCTTCATTAATACCCTTCGTTGTGTTCTTACAAGTGATTATTACCCTTTCAAAATCATACCCGTGTTTGATCAGGCCTTTAGTCAAGGAGCAGGAGATCTCAGGACTGGAAGTCTTTACGAAGCATTCATGTCTTTAATATGCATCAGACAATTAATATTAATTGTTCCGGTGCTGTGCAGACTATGTGGAGGTGACTTGCAGTCTGTGCAGGAAGCAGATAGGGGCATGGCTCCTGCAAGGTCTCCCAGTGACTGGAAGCGAAGATTCCAGTCAGTTGGAAAGGAGAGAAGAATATCTTTCTCTTTAGTTCCTCAGCATTGCTTTTATTGCTTGTAATGAAACCTATCTACAAATAATCACTGTGTGCGCTCAAAGTCACTTACCTATATCTATATTTAGACTCCTCAAAAATTTCATTAATTCTTTGTAGATCATCCAAGGGCATCCGTTATTACAGCCCCTTATTTTGTATTTAGGATGACTATATGTAGGGTCTGCTTTTGTATACATTGCCTTAATTATTTTCACAGAGTGCAACTGAAGTGGGAGTGCTTGTGATTTTGTACCGTCCGTTTAGTCAGTAGATCATGCCAGTGGCCTGCACTTACCAGCTCAGAGCAATGGCAAAGCCAAGGGAGCTTATTTTCAAAGCAAGAGACACTGATCACACAATGACACTGGTTTATGACACTGACATGAAGTCTGTGTCTTCATTGCACGACATGCATGTCTACATGGATGGGTGCGGACAGTTGTGTGTCCAGCTTGCTCCTGCTTGGAGCTAGTTGGATGCAAGCCAGCTCTGGCCTGGAAGCTGTAGCTGGTAGCACCTTGCTCAGAGCTGTGACCTAGTAAATAACCACTGTCCTGCACCACCCTAATACACCTCTGTGGCTCTAGACTGAGTCCGGCTCTCTCCAGCCAGCTACAAGCATGGGCAGCACAGGCACATGCCTTGACTTGTCTCCTTAGATACACCTTGAGTAATCGAATGATATTGTTCCCCTGGAAGACCGTAGGTATACAAGTTTGACAGTTCCCTCTGTCGTTGTCCACAGTATTCTGATCAGCTCAGATAGCAATGAAACATTTCATTTGCCTATGAATTTGCCGAATCAGTTAGAGAGCTGTTTGCATCCCTGTGCAACAGCGTCTAGGAGTCGCAGGCACGGCTTAGCACTCCACTATATTAGAAGCTGGAACAAAACAGAAGTTCCCTGGTAAACAGAAATTTGGTGTTCTCATGATTTTGAATGAGTAAAGCTCTGCTCTGAACAGCTGGGCCAGATGTGACTTGAATTCTATCTACAACCTGCCCATTTCTAAAGACAAAAGTATTTGAGTACTTGAGAGTTTTTCGCTTCTCAAAAAGCTATTTTGCTGCATTCTGGAGTATGAGCTAATTAAGCTAGTTTTAGTTCCATTTAAATTTGATAGAAATAGATAAATTACATATTCAAGAAGATTTTATTTAGTAAAACCCAATTATTGTGGGTGAAAGGAATATGGGGCAATGATTCATTGCATTTACTGCTAGACAAAAATCTCATCATACAGTTTAATGTAAAAATCACTGCCTGCTGCCTAGTTAGGACATGAAAAAGCCAATGCTTCATTTAAAGCACATCAGAAGTAAAAAGACAATATAGCTCAGAAGCTCTACAAGAGAGAAGAAATTTTCTCCTTTTTTTTAATTGAAGAAGAAATAATTTATATATTTTCATCACATGGAAACTGCAGAGCACATCAAAATCAAATGTTTTAAATTCTAAATCAGAAAGAGATACAGTTCAGGCTGATTGTTGCCTGCGGGAATTCTTCCAGGCTGTTTTCTGACATCCTAAATATAAAATACACCATGTGAGAAATGTTTGATTCATTCTGAAGCCTGTGATGAATGCTTGCCAGGAACCATCGACCATCGCGTCATCTCAAGTGGAATCGAATTGGACCTTGCCCAGAGAAAGCAGAGATAGACCTCCAAAGTTCAGTATTTAATCTCAGTTCCTTGTACACCTTTAATCTTGCCTGGACAGATGAAGCAAACTTCACAGCTTGGCAAGAAATGAGCAGAGAGTGTGTAACTGTGGAAATGTAATTGGTGGTTAACAAGGACAGTGGATTTTGCTGTTGTTGTTGTTCTTCCTTTTTATTCAACCCCTTTGTATTTTTCAATCAAAAGAATGGAAAAAACTCATCCCAACCCTTTCTTCATTCAAAAGGCAGGAGGATCCTGTCTTTTGAAAATGATCTTTGAAGATCTGCCTCTTTCTCCGTCTCTTTTTGCAACAGAAATTTCAGATAGAAGTTGAAGGTCTCTGCTGCTCAATGCCAGAACACAACAGATGAAAGAACAGGTACAAAAGTCCATTAAAATGCCTTATTTATAGACTGTGTGGCCAGAAAACAAGGTACTTTGAATATTATGTAGTACAAAGGTAATGGGACTGGAATCTGAAATGAAATGAAACTTTCCTAAGTATGGAAAAATAAACAACCCATGCTGTGAGATTTAAATCGTAATTTTGGTGAAGTTTAAAGAACAATAATAGACAAAACCAACATCTAAACATGCGATGCTTTTGCAGAATTGTGACCTGACATTCATACAAATACCAACTGTTCAAACTTATGAACATTTTTTCATATATTTCCTGTCTTTTTAAGAAACTTCTGGGTTTATTACTGGCTACAGCTCATATTTTATTTTTTCTGGAACTTCTCTTTCTTCCTTCCAGAAAAACTAAAACATGGGAATTTTCAATTTAAAAGGTCAAGTCAGTATTTGTTGCCTTTTAACTACAGCTTTCTTTTATAAATTGTTGCTGAGAAATTAATTGGAAAAAGCCAAGAGGGTATTCTCCATGACATTATTCCAGGGCGTAGTTTTCAAGCTGTTTACTACAGAGACAACACCACATTACAAGTTCTGTCCACATGTAAGATAGCATGCACTGGGGCATAATGATAAGCAGATGGCATTATTTGCAGTGGAAGTAATAGCGACCAGAAGCATTTGCTGCCTACATTACATTGCAAATGCTTTCATAGTATGTTGAGTTAAAGCGTGGGGCTTTGTGTGCTTTCCTCATGCAAGGATAGGTATTGATAGCAACCGGTGCGAGAGCTGGTGGTGATAAGTACACAGAGAGTAGTTATTTGGAAGGAGGTGGTATTTAAAAGCAGCACAACAACAGCAGTCACTAACAAAAGACGGAACGAGACAGAACAAACACTGGCGAAATATTCCAGAAAACGGAGGGAAGCTGGAATTGGATGTTGGTTCTGTCATTAAAGATGTCGTTTCTGAAAGTCTTTATATGAATATGCCATTCAGAAAATCTGAAGCTTCTAACTTTTATTACCAATAATACTGCCTAATTTACCACCACCATCTGCCTGGCAATTATTGCTGAAAGTAGCGTATTCAAGGCAGATCATTTCGGAGAATGACATTATAGGACATGACTGCATTGTGAGATGGAGTGTGATAGGGACATTCTCAGGCTAGCAGCGAGAAAGTTACTTATTTCACATTCATATGCACACACAAACATGTGCAGGTGTGTGCATAGATACATGGTATGTCTCTGTGTGTGGACATACATAACAGTGTAGAACTGAGACTCACACCCGTTCATTATGATAGAGCTCTGCCAGGTTAGGGCAATGTTCCCCTTTTGAGAGGTAACTAAAGCTCTAGGGTTGAAAAAACTAAAGCAAAAAATGTAGAATATTATTAAAACTATTTCCTTTGGAAAGACATCTTTGCATGAACTTAGAGTTATATTTCCTCTAGCTATATGTCCTCATTGACTTCTGCACTTAGAGCTAGACTGCAACTTTTTTAGAGTTGCCGATACATTGAAAGAGATGGTGCAGAAGGGACTTACATCTGTGGCATGTCCCAAAGGCATTCAGCCTCCAAAGGCACAAAGGACCATATGCAACAGTGGCAATGGTACCTGCTGGAGGACTGCAGCAAGTCCTCCCTTTAGCACTGGCTCTAAACAGCTGGTGTGGAAAAAGGCTGGGCAATGAACACAAGTCAGCCCGTTCCATGCTGCGCTGTAGAGCACAGATAGCTGCTTTTCTTTTTTTCTTATCTCTGCAGTGAGGAATAGGACGTTGTGTCACTGTCGACTGCAATGGGAGAAATTTAGACACTTGAATAGTAATAAAAGTAATAATAATTTTAAAATTATACTAATACATACATATGGAATTAATTTATGGTCTCATGTTTTGGACATTGTTCCAAGGATTCTACCTGATAAGAAGAATAACAAAGCAATTCAGTATTCTTATTTATTTGTATCATGGTAATGGCAAGACATCTGAGAATGTAGAAAAGTCAGTGGAGTACTGCGGTGCAGGGTGCAGTCCGTGCACTGTAGAGTTTACAATCTGAAGAGGTGAAACGGGCAAGAGGTAGGAGAAGGAAAGCACTTCCACCCTCATTTTGTGCGTGAGAAACAGAGCCTCTGCCCCAAACCTGACGTTTCCTGAGGAGCAGGGATTGCAAGGTGGGAAGGCAGAGAAGCACGTGCTCAACCCTCTAGCACCGACAGCAATAGGAACTGCATCCCAAAATGTTAGGATCTTTGTTCCCATGAGTGGTTCATGGGTGTAAAGGGCCAAGTTACAAATTAAACCAGGATCTTCCAGATGATTTAGCCACAAGACCGACTTCTTTTGAAACCTGATTTCCTCCCTAGGGTTCAGCTAATATCACTGTGACTCTAGAATATGCCAACAGGAGCTGCTTGCTGTGTAGAGTACTCTTACCTGGTTATCCAGATGCGTCAGCATGGACATCAGCACAGATAGCATTTCGCTCTTCATGCCGACCCTCTCTGCTGTTCAAAGCTAGAATTTTAGCTGAGCTAGCTAGGGTGAAAATAGCTCGGCTACGTCTGTGGCACACATCTGCCACAACAGCTTCAGCAGACAGACTCTAAGATCTGAAAAGCAACATCATAGTCAGTTAGAAATGTTATGCTACAAAGAAATAGTAGCAAAGGAGCTGAGGAAATGTGCATTCCCACCTCCTAAGCTTACACCAAGTGCTGCCTGTGTCTGTGCGAGCTGAACTGTTGCAACCGTAAGAAGGCTGTAACAGAATGAAGACAGAGTGATTCTGTTGTATCCCGCAAGAAACAGAAATCAATGTTGGGGGGGAAAAAAGCCAATTGTAAGGTGTAAAAGCTTTACCAATTAGTTCTCTGATATATGTCCTTCTGAAGTGCCAGAGAGCGTTTTTCTTTTATTTGAATAGATGGCCTGCTTTATTGTACAGAAGCAATCATGTAAAGCCAAAAGACTCTATTAAAAAAAAAAAAAGTTCCTTTTAAAGCCCAACATCAATGTGTTATAAATTTGCAGCACTCTATTTTCTTAAAGGATCCTGTGCATCCCAGCATTGTACACCAACCTAAACATTGCTGTTACATTGAGCTTGAAATCAATGAAGGTGCTTCACTGCAAACAAGGGAACAATTTGACCCAGTGAACACAATTAAGTTTGTTTTCGTCTGGGATGTGAACGGAAGTCTGTGTGAAAATCATCTCCTCACAAAGCTTCAAAGCACAGTACGTCTGCTTCTCTCGCCCAGAGAGAGCCCCATGGTTCTGAGTGGCAAAGTATTAGCTAAGAAACAAGCGGGCATGTTTTTAAACACTTGCTATTTTTCCCTGCAGTGAAAAAGCAAAGTACACTTTTTAACAAAGTGATATCTAGCTACTAATCTGCAGTATGTGATAATGAATATAATTTTAAAGGAAAGTATTAGTTCTATGATGTTTCTACATGTGAATGTGTAAGAAATCTACTGCCTTGAAGGTGTAGCTTGTGTCATACAGTTCAGAAAATGTATTAGGAATGGCTTTGAATCATAGAATCCTACAATAACAGACTGGTTTGGGTTGAAGGGACCTCCAAAGCTCACCCAGTCCAGCCCCTGCAGGGAGCAGGGACATCTGCACCCAGAGCAGGGGGCTCAGAGCCCCAAG
>NW_010415804.1:11513-13554 GCF_000710305.1 Buceros rhinoceros silvestris | reverse complement strand
CCTGCCATGGGGCCAGCGATGGGGCTGCTCCCACCTCTCGGGGCAACATAGGCCAGCGTTTCACCACCCTCAGTGCCCAAAATTCTTCCTTATATCTAGTCCAATTCTCTGTCTCTTGGTTTAAAACCATCACCCCTTGCCCTGTTGCAATAGGCCTTGCTAAAACAAATGTAACTGCACTTAACAACAGTAAGCGAGAAGAACAGAGCAGGAGCAGCACACACAGAGTCACAACCACCAACATCATTTTGATTCCTAAAATCTTCTCTCCCTTGCTGTGTAATGGTGATACACAGAAAATTCTTGGTTACCTGTGGTTTTTTTCAACAATTCTCATGACTTTCAGAGGATCAAGGTTGTACCCATATGTTCTTGAAATTTTCACTGCAGTGGTTTTTGCAGTCGTAAGTGGAAAATGAATTGAAATGGTTTTTATGGGAGCATGTGGGTTAAAACTGGCTGAAAGACTATAAACAAAAGATTATGATAGTGACTAGGGGAAAAATATCTAGTAGGGTAATGAAGGGTGCAGTTTCAGGATTGTTCCTATTTAACATCTTCATTAGCAATCTGGAAGAAAGAATAAACAGCATGTTAATGAAATGCACAAATGATACTAAATTAGGAAGAGTCACAAATACTAGTGGGGACAGAAGCGCAATGCAAAGGCCCTGAGGAGAAATGAGGGCAGGAAACAACAAAGCAAGCCACTACTCAGACAAAGTCATACCAGTACATTAAAGCTAGAGGAGAATGAATCAATGTGAGGGAAAATCCACAGAAGTAGTAACGTTGTCAGAGAGTCAAGGAGCAGCATATTAGATACATGTTGTGATGAGATATGCTGGCAGTAAAAGCCGATAAACTCTGGGACGTATATGCAAAGGCATAAAGTCATGGATCAAAGAGGTCGTAGTTGCTCTAAATGGCTCTTTGCTTCCTGAAAATGGAATGTTCTGTTATGGGAGCAGAGGAGTATCAAAGCTGAAGGAGACCCCCAAGTCAGCACTGCAGGTATTCTAATTCTACCCTCCTGCTTACCTACTATATAGTAAAACCGTAACTGAGTAAACTCAGTTAAACCATGCAGTAAACAGTACCATTACAATAAAACTGCAGGTGAATAAAACTCCTCGATCCTGGGAGCGATGCTGCTCCTACCAAAGGAGAGATTGGATAGATTAATATTCTTCAGTTTGTAAAAGATGGTAAGGCATGGTTAACAGTTATTATTATGCATGTTCATATAAATACACTCATTAATATGAACAATATGGCAGAGTGAATAATGACTCCTCATTCTTTTTCTTCTCGTGGTAAAAGAACACAAGAGTAGAAAAGGAAACGATCAACCAGCTGGTGTAAAACAGAAAGAAGTGTTGCTGCGCACTGAGTATAATTAAACCCCAGAACTCGTTACCAGAGGATGGGTGCAAGAGGAGGTCAGAGGGATCATAAGGGCTTGGAGATGCACTGAGAAGAAAGTTTCACATATAACTTGTTGTCCTGAAAGTCCATCAACCTCAATTTACCAGAAGCCAGGACTACAGGGGTTGCTCTATGTGTACTCACTTCCTTACTCTCCTCCATGTGTGTTTCTACCCGTACAGCAGGTATGGTACAGGCCTTGTGCTGTCAAGTTGACCCAATGAAGCCTTCTTTCTGCTAAAAGTTGCACTAATAATCACAAAGAATCACAGCAAAATACTCCACCTCTGAAGGCACTTTTTTTCTAACAGAAGGGTGGAAACAGGAGGAAATTTTGAATGCACAGACACACACACGAATAAAAAACATAAAAGAAAAAGGGAGCAAGGATTGGGAAAGCAGCAGAACTAGGAATTATGAATGTTTTTTAAGGGGAAGAGCAATATTAATTAGATGACATCTTGCCAACTGCTGTTTTGCCGCCGGGATCTGCATTATGGTGCAAACAGTAAGGTCTCTGTCCTAACAACTGAGAAACAGTTCATTGCTTTGGAAAATAACCTAAACGCCGAAGAACTCAAACCCAATTTAGTCTTCAGGGACTTCCCTCCAC
>NW_010415804.1:0-11405 GCF_000710305.1 Buceros rhinoceros silvestris | reverse complement strand
AGGAATGTATAGAATATAGGTTAACTGCCAATTAAAGTTAAGTGGTCAACAAAATGTTTTTGTGAGTTTCAAGGGTATTTAAGGGTGACACATTTGTTCAGTACACACCAGGTCTAATCCAGGGTAAAATTAAGCTTTTGTAACGAGGTAACGTCAAGCTGGGCTGCACTGAGTTGTGGGAGGCTGTACCCACAGTTGTGGGAGGGACCTTGCTTAGCAGAGATGAAATCCAGCAGATGTGTTTGAGAGTCCATGATAGTTTCTACAACTTACCATAGGTTTACTAGGTTAATGAATCTGTCTAGCTTCATTGAGGTAGATGGAGGTGAATGTGTCTCTCACACTGTGCATCAGTGGAGAAGCATGAAACACTGGTTGTGGACCTTATATTTAAGGACTCCCTTGTCTACAACAACTTGTTCAGGTCTTCTTGTCTCATCTCCCAACATTCCACAGATACTGAAAGCTTTGTTAAAAATGTTGGATTTTTTTTTTTTGGGAGGTTAAATATTATTTCAGTTTAATATGTATTTCAGTTTTCTTGTCAAGTGAGGAGAACAATTTTAGTTTTAGAGTTTTTATAAAGAAAGAAATAGCAGAGATATAAAAGTAAATAAAATACTTACTTTATGCAAAACCCAGAGTGTGTGGTGTGATCAGAGAATCACCTGGCTGGAAGAGACCTTTAAGATCATCGAGTCCAGATCCCAGAGGGAAGATAAGAAAGACATCTTAAATCCCAGACTCTGCTTAATACTGAAAGGTTAGAAATATTGTTGCGACATGAGACACAGTTTATTTGATTATTAAACCTACTTGGATTGTCAAGACTTTTGAAAACTAAATGTATTCATAACATATTTGGTTTCTTTAAGAGGATGAACTTTTCTTCTAGGTGAACTCTGTTAACTTAGTTGAATTACCTTTTCATAATATTTTCATAAGGTATTAAACTAAGGACCTATGTAATTAGGTGTAGTACTGCTATAAATGATAAAGAATGGGATCTCAGAGAAGAGTCTGCAGTCATTTTGTTATCAGATTTACTGCAGCCTTTTGAGGGGCTATCATAGATCTTTCCTAAAGGATTTTGGTGCTTACTGAAGAGCGTATTTCAGACTGCAAGTATATCAGAGTGCTTTTTTTATAGGAGAAGCAACTCATTTTGATTCCCAACCCAGCAAACGATCCCCATGAGCTCTGGCTTTGGGCTGACACAAAGACTTACTAAGAGAGGCAAGAGCCATCGTGAATAAAAAATGTGCTTACCACTGAAGCCACAGACAGGCGTGTCTGGGGAACAGAAGGTGCCAATTCATAAGTGTGTAAGTTCACCCATTAAGTAAATAAAACTAAATTGTGTTAAATATCTTTGATTTTCAACAAGGAGAGAGGCATCAATTCCCTTCTGTTAACAGATCAGCTTTAAAAGTTCATTGATAGTTTATTGAAAAAATGCCCCACGCGGACAAGACCTGCTCTTCATGGTACCACATTGCACTTTGATATTTTTCTAGCCTTTTGTGGCCGAATCTCATCACCTTCATCTTCTTTCCAGTTCCTCTACTCCAAATAGCTGATTGCCCTTTCTAAGCTTCACTGGGCTCCAGCTGGGTTCCTCTGGAAGAGGAGTTGCAGAGACGATGGTGTTTTTCTTCACAGGGGCAGCGCAAAGCTGACAGACTGGTGGTTAATGTGACTCATGAATGAAATATATCCTTGTCAGCACTGGTTTTGGGAATGGAGAGCTAGAATAACTGTTCTCTGCTTCCTGAGTTTGAACAGTCCCATAATATTTACTCTGTTCTCAACCTGTGGACAGTTTCACCTGTGGCCAAACCAAAAAGGAGATCTCAAATGCATTAATTATTTTTGTTCTCTGTGTCTGATATTGCTTCAACACACATTCTTTCTTGGTTTAAGCCAATCAATACAGTAATAAAGACAATTTTGCAGTTGCTGATTATTTTAACCTTTGTCTGTATTCAAAACACATTTCTTGGCCAAAAAAGTCTTGGCACCAGCCACGAACTGTAGATCATAGCAGGTCCAAATTTCTTAGCTTCCTGAAATGTTAAAGAATTATGCCAAAACCAGATGTATGCCTACATAATGCATATCCATGTCATTTTCCACTCAGGTAAGGAGCAGAAGATGGGCTGTATTTATCACGGGGCTGTGATTAGAGCAGTACATCATACCACTTTAATTATAACAATAGCCACCACTGTTTTAAATATAATAAAGCTTGAGAGTAAACCTTTGCTAAACCTAACAGGCAGATGGAAAGTCACCCTGGGAATTAACAGTAGAGGACAGAAGATCACATTCTTGCTATATAAGCTGTAGGTCTGTGGATTTTATTTCTGGTACCTAACGTTTCGCTACAATTTCTTGGCACTCAGCACAGCTCCCCAGAGCATCCCAGGTGCAACGCTTGATACTTGCCCAGTGAGACCCAAATGATGCTGAAGTATGAATAGTTGTGTGTGGGTTTATAGCTCTGTAAAACTGTCAGTGTAATTATCATCTGTATTTAAACCCTTTCAGCCTGCTAAAGAAATTAGTTATATAATATTTGCTTACGTGTAGTGCTTTTTTTTTCACATTGCCACTGTTGTGTAAAGTAGCCATATTGTAAGTGAAAATCCCATGTTTTGTGTCCACTTGCTGAAACTGAATTTGTGTGTTAAGTTTTGCAGTAGCAGAACATTCAAGACATCAGTTTCTTAAGGCTCAGTACAATAGTTGGGCATTTCTTTATATACCTTTGGTAAACAGATAGTCAGCCCCCTTTACTGTCCTTGGGAATTATGTGTGGCTATGAACGGGAGGATAGATAAGCATAAGTTTTAGAATCTTATTAAAGGTTGGCATATGCTTTGGAAATTTATTATCTACTGCACATGAAAAAGAATGGGTTTGCTTTTAGCGAGCTTATTAGTAAAAATAAAGTACTTGATACACAATCAATTAAGTTTAATAGTTTCCAAGCATATTAATTTGTCTAAAGTGATGGTATGGGAATATCTCTGAATTTTTTAAAATGCCCTCTGCCAGGAAGCCGACATACTAAAGTGTTCTGGTAACAGCATCCTATTGCTACATGTTGTAAGTGTATAAGTAAAGAAACACAAGCATACAATTGCTGGAACTGAACTGCATAATATTGATAAATGATATGCGCGTTACTAATTTGTAGCAAAACTATTCTAGTGGTTACCAGCCTTCAAAACTGTAAAAAAGCCAAAGCTCTCTTCTGAATTATAACTAGGCATGTGCAGTATTTATTGAAGTTTAATTAAAATTTAGTAAAAAAAATAATTAGTTTCTGTTTGAGTAGATCAGGATCGTTACTCTATATCAAATGAGCTTGAGTCAGCAGAAGACTATGCTTCACTGCTCATTCAGAGGGCAGTTCCAAAGCAGACACTGCACTGGCTTCAAATGATGTCAGCACATGCTTTCAAATAAGCATGGTTTAGCATTGACTAGAGTATCACATTTTCTCTAAAAAAGAATTAATTATTTTAAATCTATTAAGTGACGTAACTGCATTGTAAGCTGTGTACACAGTTTAATGAAATTTAATACGGTGCGTAAGTGCAATTTAAAAAACTGACATTTGATTGATCGTATTGTACTGATTGATTAACAAATATTCTATTATAGCAAGAAGTTTAGTTTGCAGTCCTGCATAGATATAGTCATGTGAGCTGTCATATGACACTGTGTAATATCGAAGGACACTAGAGTTCATTCTGGTGTGTACACTTGCGAAATAAAGTTCCATGTTATATACACCTTAAGTACGTAGAGCCAAAGATAGCTCTTCAGAAAACAACTTTGGACAAGCCCCTTCTTTTCTTTCACTTGTACAGCTTCAGAGTTCAGGTTACAAATACACCATTCTCTGGATGATAATGCATATTTCCTTTACTTCTAATGCTCTAGCATTGCTAAAGACAATCGCTATCAGATTGTAGAGGCAACCTCTGTTTATTGTTTTATATCAGAGAAATATCCTGCTAATCCTTTTTGAATAACAGATAATATAAAACAGGCACTTAGGACAAATCATCTGGGTAACATCCTCTCACCCAGTTAATTTGATCAGATCCTCTTTTCTAGTCAGAAAAAACATCTTTCAATGGTTTCATTAAGAATTACCTATATATAGTGTCCTAACTTCAAGTAAGTATAGGAGGAGTTAGAACTAGATCATCAGTACGGTCTCTTCCAATCCAATCTATTCTATCATCTAAAGTACGTGGTGAAATTGTCAAATAAAACATCCCAAAGTTTCTTTCCAAAAAAGACCAAAAGAGAAATACAAAATAGCCCCTCGAAGGCATTTTCTGTGGAAAGGCACAGTTCCGAATGAGCAGGAAGCTCTTATTCCATGGATCAGCTGCACTAAGTATGGCTATTGACTGTGTTAACTAGCAATTAGTATAAAACCGTAGCTTGAGATTACACACAAACGAGAGATGAATAGATTTTGTTTAAAGACATGAGGGGCCCTGATGGGGTAGAAATTAATAGAGCTGTTTGACCCAGTGAGTGTACCAGGACCAGACGAACATGGAAGGGTGGATACAGAGGTCAACCATAACATAGATCCTATCAAAGATCTATCTTGATTTCTTCTTTTTAATTTCTTCTTTTAATTTTTTTTATTTCTTTTTAACAAAAAACTTCCATGTCACCATATTGCACTTTTATTTAATCTGGTTATATTTCACAGGTACCTCTGTCTCCACTACAAACACAGAGCTGGGTTAATGTTAATACTTCTGAATCTCAGCTCTCACAAACACGTCTTCGGTAAATGTGACATTATTGAGTTCCTTTAAGCTGACTGTCTGGCCTGGCCACAGCTATTGCTGTGAAGATGTGTAAGCTGGACGAGGACCCAATCTGTAGTAAAATCATTAAGAAGATCATTGCTGACAGCAAAGCCACTATAGGCAAAGTGAATTAAAAAATCTTTCATATGCTATAATTAATATCACAAACATGAAGTAGAGCAGATTGAATTATCTGCAGCACGACTCTGTAGAGAATTAAAACCCTTTAGAGAAAGCTTCGAATGGCGGGATCCTTAAAGGACAAATTTCTGCTCCAAATCCGGTTAATAGAGAATGGCACTACAAGGTATCACATGATAGCATCTGATGTATTACAATAGGAGAGGAATTAAATGGTGATTAATTAATTAATTACAAGCATAACAGATGATAGCAGTATCCATAATCAAAAATGATTACATTATACGGAGATCAAATAACACAGAGAAGATATGTATTTGAACAAATAATACTGGCTAACATGCAACATTTAATTTATCTGCTGAATAAGGCAACACAAAGTGACTGATAAAATATCCTTTTTTTTTTTTCTGGAGAAATAAGAAAAAATGGGTAAGTGGTAGAAAGGCGTAGTTGGACTGAATTTCTGTTTTCATGATAACTACTCTCTACCTCAGTTACACTTTTTTAAATAATACTGGCTAACATGCAACATTTAATTTATCTGCTGAATAAGGCAACACAAAGTGACTGATAAAATATCCTTTTTTTTTTTCTGAAGAAATAAGAAAAAATGGGTAAGTGGTAGAAAGGCGTAGTTGGACTGAATTTCTGTTTTCATGATAACTACTCTCTACCTCAGTTACACTTATTTTTTTTCAAGTTATGTTAGGGTTTATGTCTCTGTCCTTTTTCAGGCCAAAGGTGTTACATTAGGCTGGATTTAAGTTATTGCTCAAGTTACTTCTGCACAACTGAAACCAAGAAGAATACATTCTGGGGAAAGCACATTCTTTAAAAAATTTGACGTGCAGCGAATGCAGGATGCAAGACCTACAATTTTCAGAGGGGACGAAAACCCCAAGTGAAGGAATCTGGTTTCGAGTTGACATGTTTTGTGAGATAGTTCATTGGTATTACTTTGGGGTTTGTTGGATACCTCGAACCTGCCCAGATGTGTAAAATTCCTTCAGCTGGAAGCACAAAGCAGTGTCTCCCCCTTGGTTTTAGTCATTCTGGGCACCTTGCAATCATAGATTCTTTCTTGCCTTTAGAAGTTCAGCCCAATTCCTGCCTCTAGCACTTTGCCCCAGTCTACATTTATATAAACTAAGGATGACTTCCAGTCAGTACAAATTTCAGGCTGCCAGGTCTGAGTAAGTCCTTAATGCTCCTAATTTTTCATTTCTTAAAAAGATCCAGATAATTACATACAAGAGACATTTTGAGCCTGTAAAGATTTGGTCTCTTTAAACAGCCTCAAACTGCACATCCCGAGAGAAACATATAAAATCACTTTTGAGAAATTTAGGTCAGTATATAATTAGAGCCTGGAGTTACCTGAGAGTAGCAGCTTTGAGCTGTGTCACGTTAGACACATGCCTTGACAGTTTGGCTGCATTCTGTGGCAGTTTGAACTTTCAAGTGCATGCCTGTGAAAGTAGCAGGGAAAATAAATTCCTAAAAAACATAGAGACTTTCTCTCCTTTCTTCCCCCCTTCACGGAGTTAGAGCAAGCAGCTTTAACCAAATATATTTACTAGATATTTATAGTAAATTTTGTGATCCTGACACTTTCGTGCCAAAGTACAAACTTGTCATAGTATCCTCCAAGTGTGAAACTAAGTGAGAAACTAAAGAGAAAGGTACTTCTCATGTTTCTCTTTAGAATTTACAGCACAAAGTGGTAAAAAGGCAAAAACCTTGGATGGATTCTCTTTCAGTCTCTGGAGAAGAATACACCTTTTGTCTGACTGGGGAAGAGCTGCTGCAGCGTTGTTCTGTCCCAATGCCACCCCTGAGTCCTGGGGCCTCTGGGAATTGTCATGCCTGGAAAACAGTGGTCGTTGAGAAATGGCTTTGGTCTGCCACATGAGAACACCATCCTCCAAGTTCAGACACAAGGAAAAAGCTGACTGACTGCCACTTCGGCCACCTTACTCCTGTGACCATGCCTCGAGCACGTGCCCTTTGCATACAGCCAGCACGTAGTTAGACAGACCTGGCAGCCTGAACTCCTCCTTTAACCCTAGATGGATCTCTGTGGAGACCTGGGCACTGCTGCCAGCTCAATCTAACAGGCATGTTGCTAATCTGCAGTATGAAAGGTGCAATTTCTACTTCACTCTCTCCTGCATGATGGGAAAATTTTATGTTTCAGCTCTCTACAATTACCCGAAAGGAAGTTGTAGGGAGGTGGGGGTCGATCTCTTCTCCCATATTAAGAATGACAGGACGAGGGGGAATGGCCGTAAGTTGCGCCAGGGGAGGTTTAGGTTGGATATTAGGAAAAATTTCTTTACAGAGAGGGTCATTAAGCATTGGAACAGGCTGCCCAGGGAGGTGGTGGAGTCCCCATCACTGAAGTGTTTAAAAACCGTGTGGATGTGGTGCTGAGGGACATGGTTTAGGGACCCTGGCAGTGCAGGGTGAACAGCTGGACTCGAGGATCTTTAAGGTCTCTTCCAACCAGATGATTCTGTGATTCTATTTTTGAAGTAATGGAAGGCAGTGAAGCTGATTTGCTCCTCAGAGCACTACGACTTCACCAACGAGAAGTGAAATAGAAGTTCTGTAATAGAACAGAGTGTATTTCCTGTGGTTGTCTGTACTGGTGTGGGGTTTGGCATTGACTAACAAGAAGCAAATGCTGAATGAAGTTTTATCTCACTTAGATGCAGTTCTAACTTCCCTCTCAAGTGTAAATCTAATCAGGGTTCGATTCATACTTCATCTTTCCCTTAATATGGGCACCTATAGACACTCTCTCCTTGGCATGCTGTCAATACCTACGCTATTGGTAGAAGTGAGGTATCTATGACTCATCTACCCCTCAGCAAAAAAAGTGGATGAATCTTGTTCAGAATCTTCTAGAAGGGCCCACATATGCATTCAGCATAGGATCACAGTAGTCTCAATTCTGCAAGGAGTTGGGCGACGAATACAGAGAAAACACCATCTCTGGCATATGTAGCCATTTCTGAACCTAGTACACAGGCTGCCTGTACAAACCAGCTTATTCCCTTTTACTCTGAATTTTATGTTGGCATTCATTACCTTAACAAAGACCTGCACCAACTCTCTCCGGTCTGCTTTAAGTGTGAAGCTGAAAATCACTGCTGTTTGCAACTTGCTGTCATTTCCTGGTAGATTTTCCATGCGTGGGATTCTCTGTGAGTGTATTAAACAGCTGTGTCAGAGTCACACACTTCAGCCGTCTTTCTTCATGTCCCTGTTCCTTCAGAAATAAAGCCTTCTGCACTGCAGATGCAATCCAAAGAACGGGCTCTTATCTTGGAGTTGTGCTGATACATGGTTTGGTAGGTTTCCGAAGGGCACAGGTTTGGTAAGCAAAGTCCCTCTGTGATGGAGATCAAAGAAAATGAAGGCTACTTTTAGATCAGACACACTTGCACTATCCTGGGAAGGGTAAGGAGGAACCTTTGCGTTAAACAAGCTCTCTCTTCAGTAGGTGGCTCCAGTCCTGGTGGATAAGAGTGACCTCTGGCTCTCTGCCCAAGCACTCTGCTGAGTGTAACTGAAACAGGTTCAGATTTATTCAGAACTCATCTTTCGATGGCCTTTATATGCCCCTGAAAGATTCCCCACAGAATTTACTTTTCCAGCAAGATTGTATCTATACTCATGTGCATACATAAAATTGTACCTTATATCACACAAAGGTACATATATATTACTACCAGAAAGCAATTGTCTCTGTACAACTGATGTCCCATTCCTCCTCGTAGCCTAACTCTTTTACAGGAACCTCTTTTATGACGCTTGTGCCTTCAGATCCAGTCTGTTTAATACATGTCTGAGGATTCTCCTTTGTCATGGGTCATAATCCTGACTTCCCAAATGAACTTTGAGAGGAGTTACTAAGCATAAAACTGTCTCTGTCCACTCTGCGAGGCTATGAATACTCATGAAATCTGCTTTGAGTAGAACAATAAACTGCTGACTCTAGTGAATTCTTCAAGAGTTCTCCAGAATGGTCATAAAAGGGGACACTGAAACGTATATGAAAAACACGTTCATATGTTTCATAAGAAAATTACTTAACAAATTAAATCCAGTGATGTCGTTGAGTCAGCCAGACTAAAATCAATAGGATTAATAGATTTTAAAACAAGCAGAATAGCATACAGCTCCATAATTTTGATGGCCTGAAGATCTGATAAAGGCTGTTCTACCCCTGATTTCCTCACTTCTTTTACTGATTAGTTTACAACTCTCTATATAAAACTGTTTCAGAAAGCTGATCAAAGTAAACTTCAAAGACCACCACCACTAAATAAGCAAATACTCTGCCAAGTTGCTGGGGAAAATGTAAATGAATGATAGCCAGAGGAATTGGGTATTTTTCTTCTAGTTTCCAAAACATATTTTAAAAAACTGCCTTGTGCTAATAATTTCTGTTTTAAATATTTCCTTTTGTAACTAGATCTTAGATTCCTTTCACTTTGTCAATCAGGCTTCAAGTTTAAATATGCAAGTACACAGAGCACAACAAAAGAACACGCTAATCTTATTCTGTCAAAAGCAGATCCTGTTTCTTATTCCCCAAGGCCAACCAGAACAGAGCTGGGCTAAAATATTAACTACAGTGAAGCAAACACACGCATATTCTTATCTTTTGCTAAAACACAGACCCCAAATGTAGGAAAAAATATTCCACGTATTTTTTTTCATTCTCAAAGCTTCAGCTGATTGCAAAACACACAGGAAAACACATTCTCTTAAAACAAGATGACCAAATTTTCAAAGACATTTCAACGCAACTCCTGATTTTGCTGAAGTGGGCAGAGGCACCTGCCATTCTGCTGTGTCCTTGGCCAGTCATTTGTGCGTTGCAGTCGTATGGAAATCTGTGAAATGGTGTGGTCAGTTCTGAATCTCATCATGCTCTCCCCTTGGTAAATGGACTCCTTCGACAAACTCAGGTCCTTTGGGCTTTCAGCCCATCGACTCACTTGCAAGAACATTCACATAAACAGTTGTAGGTAGAACTTGGAACGTTTTTTTTTTACAGGCAAACCATTTTCCTGTTAAATACTGCACAATACATCTTTTTAAAGTGTATTGCTTTTTCTTTGATATATCTGCTCCAGCTAAGAGTAGCCTTGAACATTGTGGCCTGCTGGACAGATTTCCTAGGAACTATAACTGAAAAACTGGAGTTCTTAAAAACCTATTATCTGCAAAGAGACACAAGGGGAAAGGAGAAACTCATCATTTCAGCTGAAGCTCCTTAACACTTTTATTGTTCCTATTGTCCTTTCAGTGTATCATATTAACACTGTATCCTTTTGGGTTTTTTTTTTTTTAAGTATTATTATGTTTTTAAGGACACAGTCCTCTAATTATACACCCAGGAAAACAGTACTTCCATTTTGGTAAGCTGGAAGTGGTAAACACATAGTATAATCGATGAATAGTGATAGTAACATGGATTTGCTGGTTTTCTTTAAAAAAAAACAAACTCACTCAAGAGAGTGTGAGGACAATTAGATGCTGCTCATTCTTCAAAACAAAAGTTCTCTAGATCTGAGGAAGACCTTCCTGCAATAGAAACCAAATTAGCAACACTAGTTTGAAGAAGCTGTTGTATGCCCTCGCCTATCATGAAAGTGCTTCTTGTGCAGGTATTTCTGCGGGGTTAATAAGACGCATTTTCCCCCATCTATGCCAAAAGAACAACATCAAGCCCCAAGAGGGAAGGGTTAGTACGTGCCACACAGCACAGAGATAACTCAGCGTGAAACAGTAAACCAGTCCTCCAAATCAGCCACACAAACATATTCTGGGGGGCTTCAATCGGAAACACAGATAAGATGGAAATAAATGGGCGGACTTACTTGTAATGACGGGTTTTGCTCCAGCTTTTATAAGTATATGTGTAAGCAGCAACACGTACACGCATTTGTGCACACACCTAAATAGGCAAAGCAGTTTGAGGAGTGTTTATCACTTATATAATGTGGCTTCTCAGCAGAAAGAGAAATGAGTCAGTAATATCTGCTGATGCTCTTTCTGCATGAGTAAAGCCATCTTTCCACCCTCCTTTCCCCTCTTCTTGTCTGAAATATTCAGTGCTGTCATTTCAATACCCAGACCATTAAGTCTAATCATTAGAAATTACTAAATACATTTTTGTCTGAGACACAGGCCGTGTTTGAGTGATTGTGCCATGGCTTAACCCCAGGCAGCAGCTAAGCACCACGCAGCTGCTTGCTCACTCCTTCCTGCTCCTAGCTGGATGGGGAGGAAAATCGAAAGAAAGGTAAAACTTATGGGTTGAGAGAAGAATGGTTTAACAACTAAACTGAACTAAAATATAATAACAATAATTTAAAATATATTAATAATATC
>NW_010415803.1:19611-32564 GCF_000710305.1 Buceros rhinoceros silvestris | reverse complement strand
TCGGTGGGGGGAAGAACCCCCCTTTCAAACCGCAACAGGAAAGTAAATTCTCTTCACTTCCAATTTTGTTTCTTTCCTTTCTCATGCTAACACCTCTTGTGATCTGTGAAAGCTGGTGGTGGTGGGATACAGGTTATTTATGCACTGTTTAATTTGCTGTTACTGGAGATGGTTGGGAACACTTTAGTGAATGAATTTTGGTAAATTCCTACTGTAAAGAAAATACTTCATAAATATCTTTTTGACTAAAAAGAGGAAATGCTTCTTACCTGCAGAATGTGAGTTCCTGAAATATTTGCGGATAGCTGCTTACCCTGAACATGTTGCCAACCTGTATACACCTGGGACATCAAGATTCAAGTTCTTCCTCAACTCATAGTAGTTGAGGTCTTTTTTTTTTTTTTGGTAGAGCATGTATGGACAACTTCTGTTCTTCTGAAAGGAAAACTAGAGCAAAGTGTTCCCAACTCTCTCCAATACAGATGCTTCAATACCACCAGCAGGCTGCTGTGGAACCTCTGGTGGACACGACTGTCCAGAACAAGTCTGATGCTTGTTTGATGTTGGAACACATCAGTTCACCCAGCTGTGACCAAATTTCTTTAACAAAACCAAACAAACAAACAAAACAAATCAAATCCCCAAAACTTCTCACTAACAATGAGGAAGTTATTCCAGAGAAATGCGCGTGTCCGGTGGTGGATCCATTCTCTGTGCTGAGGCCTACAACAAGCACAGAATCGCTGGTAGACCCGTGCAGGAAGCCCAGGATGGATTAAAGGAGCCAGTCAACTCTGGTGTCCTCATCCTGGTCAGGACACAGCCTGCAGTATGAGGGTCAACTTTTTTGCAAAGGCTTTGTAATTAATGAAAAATGGGTTCTGATGCCTGCACCCTGTAACTTCATGTGGGCAATGTCCTCTCACCCAAGAGCATTGAGGGATTGCTAGCCTCCAGACAGGACAATTTCTAAGCCATCTTGTCAATCCTGGCAAATATAGGTGGGCTTACTGTTTCCCACACGTCTACACACATCCAGAGCTGCCCTCCAGCAGCTTAAACCTCCCTGTGTAGTATTCTGTGCTGCTAGCAATGGTGGCAGTAGAGATGGGGTATAGGCTTTGATGTGTACCTGGTAATTAACGTATGCATGTCCTCTGACCCCCAAAAAACTGCTGATGCATGTCATGTCTCTGGCCCTCTGTTAGGTATTTACTGGCCTCAGTTAGGCTGAGGTACCACCTGCTTCTGTTGAACCTTCGTCTCTGCTGTACGTAGACACTCATGATGGTGGCATAGGTCTTGAACGTTTCACCAGACTAGTTATACAGCCCAAATCTGTATCTTTGATATAAGCTCCACCTGTGTTGAGGTCTGGATCCTGGAAAGGTGAGCAACTGACACACTTCTGAACTCCCTGGGTTAATGTAACACCAGGAACCTTCGGAGGTACAAGCCAAAGTTCTCTGTCAGCATAGCAGAAAAAGCACTGATACCTCAACTGGGATTCCCAAAACCGTTCCTTTGATGTGAGGTAATGTCTTGAAGCTTGGGTGTTGCTTGGCAGCAGATGTTACAAGTGAACTTTGGACTCTTCCTGTTGTCTGAACTATGGGTGAGTTTAGACTGAAAAACCTATTTATTTTCCTTCTTCCTTTCCCAGTGCTCAAAAAGAACAATCCAGAGAAAAAAAATACTTGTTGGCAAAAGTGAAGGATGACAACCCCGTGCTTGTGAAAACCACATACACACATTATGACTTGGGTGGGTTTCCTTTCAGAAATGACCTAGCGCTCCTGGAGCTGCAGAAACCCATTGAAGTAGGTGCTCTTTGGAACTCCATTCAGCTGTGCTGGAGTTAATGTTTATAATAAAACTTCAACATGGGGCACAGTGTTTAGTCTGTGTGTGGGGAGGGGGGTGGGAGACCATTTGTGTATCTTGCACAGTAAGGGATGCTAAGAGTGAAATGAACAGCATGTCTTCCGTGAGGCTTGCCTCCCACTATCCGGTTAAAATACAGCATGAAGGTTAGGAACGCTTCTGCTGTTGTCAACAGGTTTTGAATCAGGCTCCTCCCAGCAGACTTGCCTTTAAGGTACAAGTGACTTTAAAGTATAAGTGTAGGCTAGATGTGATCCAGAGAATAGCAGAGAGCACCTATTCTACCTGTCTTCCCAACCTGCTACAGCTGTACTATGAGCCAAAACTAAGCATGCACGTCCCAAGGGAGCTGTTCTTGGGTTTTTTCTCCACAAAGATTGGTATGCACGGCACTAATATGATATGCACCTCTGTGCTGGGAGCAAAGTAATGTCTGAGACAACAGGGGCTAAATTTAAAGAGAAAGCTTTTAAGTTGCCTGTACCCTTTGTCTAAACCACAGAAAAGTCTTGTTAGAGGAATATTTTGCTACAATATATAATATAGATTTTTATACAATAAAGTGCAAAGCTTGAATAGAACGGAGAGAAGTAACTCCTTCCAGTTCATTACGTGCAACTTGGGGCAGGACTTGGGGGAAGGAAAGGGTGAAAACTGAAGACAAATATTAAGCAGTAGGGAAATGTGATTTAAAGAGAACCAGTGCACAAGAACACTGCATGTTAATAAGGAGGCTATATAAGCATATGGATCTTGCCATGTCCTGTTAATAGTATCCACAAAGAAAATGTCACAGTCCTTCCAAGAACTGGCTAATGATGTACGCTGATGATGGGAGACTTCTGCACTCAAGGAGTGAAGTCCTGGGGCAAACTGGACTCAGGTAAGTGTCTTCCCTTGACTCCCTGGATCTGTGCATCTTCGGAAGGTCTGCTCTCTCATCTTCTTAGAAACAGCCTTCAAAAGTTGTTCCGTTTGGCTGTGCTGTGGCCTCAGACAGAAGTATTAGGAGTAAGCCAGATCTGACTCATTAAAACAGCACTCTCAGGCATCCAGAGAGAACAGTGAGGGAACGTATACATTATTAAAGCTCTGTCTCATCTGTTTTGCAGTCTCCTTATGGGATATTTGAGAGGAGGAGGAAATGAAGCAGTGAGTTAAGAGGCAAGAAAAGCAGGGCATTGACAGAAGTAAGAGCAGGGAAACTATACCTGGAGCTGATGGGAATTTGCTTTCCAACACAGACAGTTCTGTGGCAACAACTTGCTTACCAGGCAGCAGGGAGGAAGCAAAGACTGCTTAACTGCTTAACTGCTGCAAGATGCTTAACAGCGGGATGAGGAGAGATGAGAGCTGGCAGTAAGTACGGATTACTCTGACATGAAAGAGCACCTATGACCCATCGAGGGCCGTGCCAGCTCAGATTGGATGCAGTGCCAGGAGAGACGCTCCCTCCTGCCTAAATGTTGCCCGCAGCGTGTGAAACATTTTCAGATAGGAGCCAGGCTGCCTCTTCTGTCAGAAAGCTGCCACTTTGGGAAAAGCAAAGCCAAGATAGAGGCTAAGTGAAGGGGAGCAAACTCAAGGGAGATGAGATTGCTTTCATGGTGTCTCAGTGCCTGGGGCCTCTGGCCCATGTCACCCCTGCTGCTCAGCAATGTGGTCAGATACCTCATGGTGACAGTGCCTTCTTGGGACAGCTCAGTGGCTGAGGAGGAAAAACAAATCCCCCTCCAGCTTCAAATTGAAGAGAGTTGTATCACCTCTCACTCAAAATACCCTCAAAATACTCCTGACCCCTCTGTCGGGAGACGTGGGGTACATGTGCCTGAATGCAGCTGGCACAGACCTTGTCTGCATCCCGCCTGACCAGCCCTTAGCTGAATTCTAGCACAGACAGCTGCAAGGAAGCACCCTGCTAGCTGGCTGGACGTCAATCTGGGAAAACTATTGGGGTGATGATGGACTTGGGGCTGCTGCCAGAAGATTCACGAGTGCTCATCTGTGCCCTGCAAGAGGCTTTCATTCCTGGTGGTGTGCTGCCTTTGCTCTCTCTTAGGGGCTTGCTCTAACCCTTCTGGTCTTCAGCTCACAACTGAGGGAGACAAGGGAAAGGTATGGTAACTATAGCATTTAATATATAATGTACAATTCCCACTGGTGACTGCCACCCTATTACTGCTTCTGGCTGATGAGCTCCCTGCCAGCTGCACATCTCCCAGCTTCAGAGGGCCCCGCTCCAATCTGCACTGACTGCAAAAGCCAAGGTGGTTCTACACAAGTGCCTGGAGAGAGATTCCTTCTCCTGAAGCATATGAAATACTGTTTTGTGTAATACTGGAAAATATATGTGTAAAGGGAAGTAATCCTCAGGCTGAGGTCTGCCCTGTGTTGAACGGCTACTGGGAGCAGTTACAGGGCCATGACTCCTACCCCTGCAGCCTCCCTCACTCTGTTGCATTTCCCAGAGGAAGAACTGGCTGCTGGGCTCCAACAAGCAGAGATCTTGCTCCTCTTCCATGAAGCCTGTGTGAGCTACTGGGGACAAAATATTGAAGAGACCAACATCTGCAGGACAGCTACGGGGGCAGTTTTTTGCACGCTACATAAACAACAGGGTGGAAACACTTCACTGCACACAACCAAGACACAAAGCCATGCCCTCCCCAGCTTCCTGGGTTTGGATGTTTTTGACACTGCTGACAGGTAATAACTCCTTACTTCCTCCTTCTCTCCCTTTCCTCTTTTCCTTCTTCTGGGGAGACTTTGGATGGCCAGCAATCTGTGTGATTGATGAGCACTACAAGCTGGTTGGTACTGCAAGCTGGGGCCATGACAAGTGCCATCCAGAGTCACTAACAGTTTACACCAGGATTTCTGCCTACAGACACCGGATTTCATCAGTCACAAACCAAAGTGTTCAGTTAACTTGAACGGGAGCTTTTCAGTTTTTTGTGTATTTTTCCAGTAAAAATGCCGTGGTGTGTACTTGGCAAATGTTTGTGATTCAGGTCACCTTCCTGCAGACCCTTCCTCTTTGGAAGTTCAAACTTGAGCACTCAGTTTCAGAAGCCCTCTTTTTACTGCAGCAAAGCTTGTGGTGCAGTAGTGCCGATACAAATTCTGTTCCTAAAAGGTACCTTGGAAATACTATCCTTCAGTGTTTGGGTGCATGTTTAGTGTCAAGTCCTTTACACAGCTGGTACTCATCATTCAAAACAAAATTGGTACTCCTGGTCATCTCGGATAACCTAATTTACCAAGCTGCTGCAGCAGCGAGGATAGTTAAGATGGACTAAACTGCTTCAGTAGCAGTTTTGTTTCACAGAAAAAGAAGTAAATTTGGTGTGATGGCTCAACCATTGTAAATAAACCTTCAGGTTTCAGAGAGATTCATCTCTGGCAAGCTCTTAGCCTTGTCTATCATACCAGAAAGACCATACTGATACGATTCCATTTGCCAGATGCTTGCTTTATTGTTTGAAAGGGAAGGGTTTAAAAATATTTTCTTGGGGGAGGGAAAAACGGTGTCTCACTTATGTGCACCAGGTACGCACCTGTCGTTTAAACCGATGATAGCAGGCTCTTTTCCTTCTCTGTGCTGAACATAGCATTTCACTTCAATATGGAAATACAAACACAGGAGTGTTTGTGAGGAGACAACTTCATGGCTCTTGTCCAGTCAAGTGAACTTGGCAACCAAAACGGCTGAAGAACCACAGCCTGCCCTTGTACCAGGTCATTTAGGTACAACAGTTTAATAAATATAAGGTTTCAAACATGATCTTTTGGCTCACCAAATACTAGTCTCTCTGTTGCTTAAAAGAAACCCTTCTCTCTCCTATCCCCATCCCATGCTGCTTTTGGAAAGAAAACCTCATATTCTAGCACAATTCAGAAAATATCGGAAAATCTTTACAAAAATAACAGATCCCCTGAACTAGCAGAGCTGTAAATTGCACTGTTTTGTCAGGCTGCTGTTGCTGATGACTGACTTGTCATGCTATAACTAACTTTAAAAAACTGCTCTTCCATCATGACAGCAAATATGTGGTGGGTTTTGGCTCAAACATATGATTTCCCCAGTGTGTCTTGAGCTGCGCAGATAGAGAATCTTAGGGTTTGTAATTCAGTACTGTATCACAGAACAGGGAGGCTTCCCATTGTGAAAATGTGGGAGACATTAGGTGAATGACATACTTACCAAAACCTTCGAAGATGCGGTGGTAGGATGGGTCACCATGCCTGTGCTTGGTGACAGGGAGCTAGGGAGAAGGAAACCTGTTCCCAGGACTTCTGACTTGCCAGTAAACACATTCTACATCCAAAAAGAGGATGTGCTGCCCTGTGAAGTGACAGCTCATCACAGGCATGGTCCCACCCATGCTTTGGCTGACTGGCAGAGCTGCAGGATGAAATCAGGGTCTGGGGTACGTTTGTGGTGGCACCAGAAACCCCTGGCCTGCCTTGTGATATTTTATACCTTAAATTTCACTGGGAGAAGAGTGGTAGGAAAGTGTTTGGGAAAGCTGACAAGAATAAATTAATATTCAACTGTTCATTTTTTCTTTACTGACCTAGAAATGAGCAGCCAGGTACTAAGAGGGGTAACTACTGACTGGGTAAGAAAAGCGTCACCATAGAAAACAACTTGGACTTCCACTGCAGAGCTAGAATTGAAATGAATATGCAGAGGGTAACTGCTGTTTACATTGTCCCTCGAGATCTGCTACATGTTCTCCTTTTGGACCATGTGTCTGATGCAGAGACTTCTCGTGAGAGAAGAGAGAGCCCTGATCCAGTGTGAGGTGCAGAACTTTGTACAGAGGAGTTTTCCCTCTCCACCTTTTCACAAGCAAGTCTGGCTTTTATATTATAAATATACACCCTGGGGGAGAGGAAACACCAGAACTAGGAATTATTTGAACCTTGGAGGCACTGAGGTACTGAAGAAGGAGACATGGGGCGGGGGGAAGTAGAGTTGCATGATTAGAGCATGACAAGTAATTCCCAAAAGCATGGACCCTAACAAGTTCTCTCCTCGAGTTCTAGATTTGTTTGAAGCTAAAGAAGATCATAAATTAATCTACACAGCATTGCTTTTTGAGGGAATAGCTCTGCTCTCCAGGACAGCAGCAAACGTTATTCCTGATTCATGCCTTCAGAAATACCTCATGCACAGATGCACATCACAGCACTGATGTTTTTTCTGCTTAAAGTGGGCACGATAAGTGTTGCTGCACCAGTTGTAATTCTTCTGTGCCCTTTGACCACAGTGCCAACACAGGAATTAAAGTTAGCAGGAAATTCTCCTACCACCAAATCTTCCATCATCAGAAGCTGCGGTTCAAGCAAACTTGGCTTTCTCATTCCGTGGCTCTGGAGTTTGTGTACTAAGGTCAGGAGGGAGAGGGAGGGCTGCTGCCTGGCACTGGCTGGCTGTGCCTGAATTCTCTGTGCAAGTTTCTTACAGCACAAGAAATGGGGCTGTGAAATCCCAAATAGGCTTATCAGTAAAATTTCTCAAGTAGCGAGGAACACAGCACATCTTGATGCTTCTAGAGATGCCCTTCCATTAGCAGTTACTGCATGAAGCTGACTGTCCTATCAGAGAGTCATGTTCTGCTTGTTACCCTGGTTCACTGTTATCACTTTGTGAATTTTTTTTCTCTTTGCCTAGAAGTAGTTCAGCAAGACACTCCAAGCTGCTGATTGTAAGAGCAATTCTTTTTCTAAATTTGAGTAAGGGCTGGTTTTAGGAAAAAACCCACACAAACAAAAAAGTTTGATTACTCTTTTCCCAGAATAGCCCATGCTTAATGTTGGGGTTCAGATCTCTTCCTTTTTAATGCTCTAAGTAGCCTGTCATATTTGTGTATGGGCTGAAAGGCCTCTGAGAAGAATCCGTAACATTTGACATAACTAAAACTTATAAACTAAAAAGCAGATCAGTATATTCTTGAAGCAAAATAGTCTGAACTGGCTGGAAGCTGTGTTTTAGGGTGTATATTTCCTTGCAAGAACCAGTTCTTTGTGTGTTTGTTTTCTTTGGCTACAGGATGGATACACCCACATACAAATAAGGATCAGCTGCTATTTTGCTTCTCAAGATACATACAGGATTTGATCTATGCATGCTGTACTCTCTGCTTTCCTTTCGTTTAGTTGGCACTGTTTATGTAATTGCCGCTTTTCTGATTAAAGTGCATGAGTACAAGCTGAAAGTTTGACACAAGACAGACAACACTTTTTAATTGCCTTTAGCTTAGCTCTAGCTGTGGCACATCTCTGAATGCAGCTGACTTGTGAGAAAGTCTGAGAGAGAAACGATGCGCTTTATTTATGCTTTTTCTCTGGCAAAGTTGCTCTGTGAATTTTTATTGCCTAACGGTTTCTCTGTCACCTTTTAAAACTGCTTTGCTCTTCACCAGGAGACTATTTTATATGAGACTTGGGCCAGTAAACCATTTCTGTGATCTGGGAAGTGCTATTCTTCCTTTGCAGAGCAATCCATTTTGAAATTAGCTGGGCCTGCCTCCTCAAGAAGAACTGACAGTTGCTTGGCTGCTAGTCCTGAATGGACCTACTAAATGCCATATTTCTGTTTAAAAAGCAGCAAAAATCTACTGCTGACTAGCGGGTCTTGAAATTCATGTGTATCAAGGGTAGCATAAATAGTTTCAGCATGTGATTTTTGAGAGAATAGTGGTCTCTGGCTTGGTAAATACTAACTTCTATCCATGCTGTTGAAAAAGATGGTTATATAAGGTGGAAATCAGCTGGGGCTTCAGCAGAGCTGGGTGGAACTGACATTTCTTCTGTTCAAAACACCTTTTAAAATTGACAGCTCTTAGCGATATGGTTGACATTTGACTTGTCCTATACTAAGCTATGTCCAGCCTTGTTGTCCTGCTCCCATGTGTTCCAAAGGACGGTCTGAAGCTCCAGATCCTTTCTCTCCCTTGTCTAAGGCACCTCACAGAAATGCCATTACCTTATATCACGCCCGTTGATGTACAAGGGAGGTCCTGTCTGTGGCAGTTTAGACGGGACTTTGCTGCTGCCTATGATCAGCAAGGTGGAGTTGTACTAGATGCAAGCACCTTGAATTGCCTTCTGGAAACCAGCACGTTATGGGTAGGTGTCTGCTCACTGCAGCAAATCGTAATGGTGGGCTCCTGGCAAGTGATGTGCTGCTTTCCACTGTTTCCAGCGTGAACCCTAAACTGTAATTTAACCTGCATTTGTATATGAGATTTAGTACTTAAGGGGGACAGGAGACCTGGGATACCTCAAGGTAGGGTGAATGACCCCAAAGAAGAGGCACAAGGAGTGCATGCTTGTAACTGCTTGGCCAAGGCTGGCCAATCATTAATTAATCAATTAATTAGCCAATCATTAATTAGTCTCTTAATGAGCCCTCCCCTCCCATTCCAGGAGAAAGGCTTAAGAAAAAGAGAGAAGAAAAAGTTTGTGAGGCCTCTGCTGAGTTAGAAAACTAAACCAGTTTTAATAACAATAGGAAGACATCATATACAGACACCAAGACATTAACAAGTTGATAAAGGATCGGAACCAGCGAGGTTGGGGGTGTGGGCTGTGTGGGATGTGCACCCTAACATCCGTTAAGGAAAAGCAGCACTAAAGGCTACCAGGCTGTTCAGGCAGCAGCACGTGGCGTGGCCGGGCCTGGAGTGGCAGCAACAGCAGCGGTGGTGGCAGTCCACGCACCGGGCAGTGCTGGTGAAGTGATGGCAGCAGTGCAGCAGCTGGACCACGGGGAGCGGCAGGGCGGCATGGCAGCAGGAGCGCACGGCAGCAGCTGAGCCGTGGAACAAAGGGATGGCACCAGTTGCAGCAGCCAGGACAGCATGTTGGGGCGGCACGGAGCAGCAGTAGCGAGGGGGCGGCAGTGTTGGGCGGAAGGGAAAAAAAAAAAAAGTGATGCAGTCCTGCCTGTGTGCCGTGTTTAAGGAAGCCCCAGGGCTTGCCAAAAACTCCACAACCAGTGAGATGAGCTGGCGTTATGGGAGGAGTACACCAGCGGCTGTTTGATGCGTCTGTCAAAGGCAAACGAACCCTGTTTATCTTAAACCAGAACAGCGTGTAGGCAGAGAACGAGGACTTGTACGTGTAGGCATGACAGCAGGAGTGTCCCATGCTCTAAAATCATGACAGTGTCCATGTTTAGATTTGCAAGCAGGAGAGCAGGTTGCAGAAGGGAAGGGCATGGAAGTTTGATTTGGGAGGGAGAGGTCTTTAGCCCTAGCAGTAGGTTGGAGGCTACAGCTAGATCCTGAAGACTTGCAGCTGGTCATCAGTGAAGACAGTCAGCGATAGGTTCCTAGAGTCCCTACAAACTGCTATTTCCTGCCTTTCTTGCCCTGACCACAGAGAGGAATCCCAGTTAATGGCAACTGCAGACCATGCCCAAACTTTGTTTTGGATCTTTGTGATACTGAGCTACCCTAAACACTAATGCCAGTCCTTGGCCCCAGTCCTTATGGAGAACTAATTTCTGCTCTCCTGTGTCCCAGGGACACATTTCTCATTCTACATGAAGGTGCCACCGACTGACACTGCTTCCTGAGGAACTGGAAGTACTCAAGAAACTAGTGCCAGGGCCCTTCCTCCGTCATCGATCTACATCTGGCATTGCATGGGTCAGAAAAGGAGCTTACGCTGCTGCGAACAGCAGCATTGCTTGAGATATCTGGTAATGCAAGCAGCTGGGAGGGAGCTGTTCTCTTTCTGATCAGGAAATGAAGACACTTCAATGGGGGCAATGTGCGTTGAATTCATTAGTAATTGTCCCTTTCCTCTCCCAGCAGTTTCTCAGGAAATACAGTTCCTGTGAAAAGCCAAAGGAACACCTAACTCGACCACTCCCTCCTCTAGCTCAGCTGGAATTCAGTACGTATTTTCCACCAAAGTGAAAGAACTAAATTTAGCAAAAGCATGTGCTGTAGCCTACTCCTCCCTTGTAATTCCGTGGGAGATCTGCTCAGAGGTGACCCGGAAATACCAGCACAGTCCATGCCAGTTAGGAGTCTGGGAACTGCTGGGTGCCTTGTTCAGGTATCAGAGCCTCTAGGGCAGAAGAAAGGATGCATCAACCTGGCTTGCAACGGGCAAAGCAGAGCTAACTTTTTAAAAGACATACCAGTCAATTATACCAGGTATTTCTCAGAGTAGAAACCCATGATTAAGTTGCTTGAGGGTTTTTGTTGTCTGCCTCTGTTTTTATTAAGCTCATTTTTCTTTATTCCTGTCCTGTGACAGCTGAAACAGTCTCCCTGGGAGAAGGAAGACGAGTGTGTACATGCTCATGGCAAGGAGTTGGGGAATAGCTGTCAGGACAGCTATTGTGTGAAGGATGCTGTACCGTTTGGGTTCAACATGGACCACCTTTGTTCTGTGGTTTCCACACGAGGCCAGGAGTCCAAACCAGTCCCCAAATTTTTTTCTTCTCAGCTCTTCTATCCTACTTGTCCAAAGGCAAGTAAGCTGCAGGTTTCCTCAAAGCTGATATTTTTATGTCCCAGAGTTACAAACAATAGTGAGAGACTCCTTACAGGTGGATGCCACATTGGCAATGCACGTGGCCGGCTGCACGCCACAATGTGCCTGTACCTCTGGGGTACAGAGGAAAACCCTGCCAGTTCTTGCTGCCATCTACTTACTCTTCCTGCTGTTTCCAGCTGATGAAATCTGCTCCTCACTTCTAGGTGCTGTTGGGTGTTGAGAGAATCTGTGAGTTATAGGAAGGAAAATGTGTCTTTATGGTTCGTGGCACAGTGTGCTGTAATCTTAGACATCTGCTTTCCCTCTTTAGAGCAGCTTCAAATCCAAAAAATCCAGATAGTGCCAGGTGACAACATGATTGTCATTGTGATGGAGTGTAGACTTCAGTCTTCTGGATGGATCTGGGTAGTCACAGATGCTCCGGGCATTGTGCCACAGTCCTAATTTTGGAGATGCACGCACTTAAGTGTACACCTAACTAAGAAATGCTTCAGCTCAGGTCACCAATGTTTATCTTCGTGCTTCCTGTAGACCCTTCCTCACTTTCCTCCTCTGCTGCCACCGTGTGGACATGTCACTGTGTTCATGTCAGGTATTAATCTTTGAGAAGAACAGGCTCTATCCTTGATTGTACTGCAGTTTTTAATGGCACGCAACACATTTCTTCATTTGCCGCCAAATTCAGCTCGGAGGAATTTGACATATTAAAACAACAAAACAAGGAGAGAGAATCTTCATCATGTTTTTCTTTCCCATTTTTCTATGGAAAGACTTCCAAGGGGTATGCATTTTTCACGCTCTAGAAAATGTTATGTAGAGTAACTGAGAGTGCATAGCAAGTTGCTAATCTCAGACAGAAGTTTCACAAACATCTCAATCAACAGCCAGACTCAGGCATGAGCAAAATTTTTCCAGAGGGGTGTTTATGAGGCAATTATATGCAGAAGAATCCGTGTCACTGAGGGTTGATTGACCGGCTTTTACGTGCCGTACATTCAGCTCTGAAAATTGCACTTGGGACTTGACACCATTTATGCACTCCTGGAAATACTATTTTGAGAGCAGAACTCTATTGAAACTGCTAACATGAAGTTCTGGAGAGGAAGAGGGACTAATGAAAATGTCTGGTGCAGCTCCTACAGTTTTAATGATAGAACAGCAGAGCAACTCAGATCCTTTTCACCTTGGGGCTTACTCAGGCCAGAGCCAAGTAAATAACCATATTGGAAACTGGACACAGCCTAGGATGATTTAAAATTAGATCAAACTGTAACTTCTTTTCCTGTATTTCTCCATCAATAACCTTCAGCATTAAATTCACCACTTACAATCTGCTGCTATATAAAAACCATCATATAAATGCAACTCTGTGAGAAGTGGTGCCATTATGCTGGGGCAGGTCCTGCGACCTTAGCTTTTGTGACATTAACTTCTGAGATATCAAGGGTTAGAGCTGGGCTGGCTACTAGAGGAATGACAGACACTGTCTATTACCCCACCCCCTTTCTCTGCCTTCCCAAAGAGGGCAAAGAGAAAAGGAGCAA
>NW_010415803.1:18402-19333 GCF_000710305.1 Buceros rhinoceros silvestris | reverse complement strand
CCAGCCGCTAGATGAATGACAGATGCTCTCTGTTACCCAACCCCCTCCACCTTTCCCAAAGAGGGGAAAGAGAAAAGGAGCAAGAGAGAAAGGCTTATGGATTGGAAAACTAAAACTGCTTTAATAAGAATAGTAACAATACAATGAAATATACACGACACCAAACCCAACCCCCGTCACCATCAGCACTGATGCTGTGGGCAGGCACTGGGGAAGGCCCAGGCTGGGCTCAGCAGCAGACAGGAATCAGATCCAGGAGCTGGATTCCAGAACTGAACTCAGGGATGCACGGCCTGAGATCGAAGGCAGAGCAGAGTCCTCCTCAGACACTGGCCACTGAAGTAGAGAGCAAGAGCCTGCAAGACCCTCAGCTTTATACCAAATATGAAATATCTGGGATGGAACACCTTGTTGGTCAGTTTAGGGTCTCCTGTCCTGTCCGCTCCTCCCTGCGGGTGCAGCCTCTAACTTACTGCACCCCCACCGTGGCACACAGGATTTAGCAGTGATCTGGGTCTTCACCGGAGCAAGTGTAGGCAAGAGCCTTTCCGCACACCAGTCCCTGGCAGTATCTGTAAACATCAGGTGTTATCACCTCTAGAAGCAGATACTGTCTGCAAAAATATGCTGTTAAAGTTAGAAAATGCCGTCAGTTAGCGGAGACGGAGCTGAAAAGTAAAACCACCGAACAGAATGAGTTCTGTTCTAACTCAAACCAGGACATGCCAGCATTACACGAGCGAACCACTCAGCAAGTCTTTACTTTGCCTAATGATCTGTTCTAACTCAAACCAGGACATGCCAGCATTACACGAGCGAACCACTCAGCAAGTCTTTACTTTGCCTAATGATAGAGTATCAGAAGGGAAAATAACAGTAATCTTTCCCTCAGCAATGAACTGCTGAAAGCAATAGATAGTTTGGGGAAGGC
>NW_010415803.1:5749-18335 GCF_000710305.1 Buceros rhinoceros silvestris | reverse complement strand
CTTTCCCTCAGCAATGAAATGCTGAAAGCAATAGATAGGTTGGGGAAGGCAGGGTGAGGGGGTGGCGCTGATCTTCTCCCCTGTCCCCTTTCAGTTCAGGATGCAGTTCAGGGGTAGCTGTATCAGAGAACAGAGAACATCTTTGTGAATGGCTGCAGTGGTCTCATTTGGTCACCTTACAGGCTTGCTAGGGGAGAAAAGTTTAAATGAGACACACACTTTAATGCATCAAATGCGGTTCCAGGTGTATGGAAAGCTGTGCTGAGTCCAGCTGTCCACAGTCATACATCAGCCATCAGGACGGATCACAGCTGTATTCAGTCCTTGATATCAGCCACACAGCGGGATGTTCAGTGTGGTTACGGTATCTAAAAGAATAGCTAAATCTCATGTGATTTTATCCATTACATTAGCTCTGTCAGAGCAAGTTTGGCCCCGGGGCTGTGAAGTCCTGGTGCCAATATCAAAATGAATTGCTAATCAGCCTCAGAGAATCAAGAATGACTCTCCCCATTTTCTCTCTCTTTCCTCCCTCTACTGGCCAACAGAATAAAATCATGAAGCATTTAGAGTTTTCTTTTGGTCTTCAGAGGCATCCTAATCGAGAATTCAGTAAAACTTCCAGCTCTAACTCATCTTGAAGGTAGAATTATGATGAGCAAAAAAAAAGGTCCATCAAAGATCTACCTGAAGTTTCCTTGGTGTTCTGGGGCTAATCTTGATTGCAGCCCTGGGCTAGCATCTGTCACAGGAATGCTCTGAAAAGGCCAATATCCAGAAGTGCCTTAGACAGCAAACGCTCTGAGAGTGAGCGTAGTGTGTCTGGCTGCCTGGGGCTAGGCTGACCATTACCACCACGGCTCTAACCCACTGTGGGAGATCCCGAGGAATGATTTCGACAGGTCGTTTCCTCGGATACTGAGATCTCGCTATTCAGTGCACTGATGACACTGCATGGGAACACACTACAGCCTTCACTAGATGTGCTCACCTCTGCAATCAGTATCATACCTGATCCTTTGATAAAACATTTTTTGGACTAGAAGTGTCACTGTTCATGGAAATACAACCTGTGTTGTTCTGTTCCTTCTAGAAGCTTTTGAGGATGCTAATAGGAAACCTTGCAAATACCCAGTATTGGTGTTAAATGCTTTTACATCCCAGAGTTCTAGACTTTTCCTTCTATTTTACCTACTGGTTTACATTTTCTGAAAAGCAATCTCTGAATATAAAATGAGATGATATTGCAACAAACAGTTTTTAAATTCTGCTCCTGATGAAAGAAAGCCTGTCCAGCTGCATTAAGAGAAATATGACCCTCTTAGAGCTGCTCACCCTCCCTGACAGAAGCAAGCTATGTTCTGTTCTGCCTTAGAAAATTTAGTAGCAGCCATTTCAAAAAGAGCCTTCAGCATCCTAAAAGAAAACATGCTTTTGACAAGGGTACTAAAAAAAAAAAAGACCCTCATAAAAAGCGTAAGTAATAAAAGGTATTCTCTTAAAACAGCTGGTGAAATAACAGGAAATGCACTGGACTACAGTTAAATTTTGTTATCTTTTTGATTACTGGCACCTCAATGCATACATTTTTTTCTCTCTCCTGGACTATATTAGAGTTATTTGAAAAGTGCCTTAGATTTAGTAGAGTCTTTAGACCAACAGTGAGAAAAGCCACCTTTAACCATCTCTTTCACCTTCAGGAGAGCTCTTCATCTTTCTTCCCAGCTTCTTTCAAGCCTTTCATCTACACAGACTAGATGTTTCACAGATTTTCTTCTGAGAGACTTAGAAAAAGCCTGTGTATTGTGGTAAGATGCATTTCTTACAAAACTTCTAGAAATCCTCCGTTTGGCAGGTTCATCCCACTGTTGAAAACAGTTTTGAAGATGTAACATACAACATACAATACCTCTGTCAGTGTTTTATAAGGCTATTTTAATACAGAACTTACTAGTCGCTACCTCTCCTTCTCCCTAAACTGCAGTTTTTCAGAGGACAATAGCACTGCCTCCTCAGATCACAGAGAAACCTATATGCTATAGAGGAATATTCCATCCAGGCTACACAATTGTTTAGGTTCACCGTCATTTTCACCATCACAATACTTGTTGGTCTGAGGGATTTATTTTAATTTCTTCAGAGGTTTATGGGGACACAGTTCAAAATAAAAATTAAATATCTCAGTTCTGACCTGAAATTATTGCAGTGAAGTGGTGTCAGTAGGATGTTTACTCTCAGGAATATAATGCAGATAGTCATAAGCAGTGGTAATGAATTTGTTGGCTTTTTTGTTGTGGATAAGTATGCAATGCAGCAGCAATGCAGACGGCCCCTCAAACACTGGTATTCTGCAGTGCCCGTTTATGGCTTCAAAAAGTTGAATCCTTTGGGAACTTCTGTAGAAAAAGGAATAAAAAGGATTTTGTGATGCAGTGGTGTCCATGAAAAATGCCCAAGTGCTATCCAAAACTTTCAGGTTAGTTTCTCTCCAAGCAAATAATCCATCAGATGATGAGCTCAGAAGTTATGGACTGCTATGTTAAACGTTGGAGAAGTAATGCCTTGAGGACTAAACAAAAAACATTACTATTTCTTAACAATATAAGAGATTTTGAAAAACTATGTTTTCCAGTCATAAGGCTGGCCTGTTTCCTTTACATTTGGTGCCCAGAGATCCAAGGGTGTAACTAACTGTGGAGGAAAAGCAGATTTGGTGTTTCGTTGTAATATCCAGGTGCTGACTTTGCTGGGAAGAGTGATGGAAACCTCTCTGTTACATGTTAGTTCTGGAAAGCACTGCATCCAAGTTTCGCAGAGGTGGGGAATCCCCTCCCACGTATGGGATTTAGAAAGCCACTCCAATCAACTCAGCAACAACCACTGCTCCCCTTTCTGTTTCTGGAGGTACAATTCTTTCAGGCCAGCAAACATGCTGTTTGGTCTGAGTGCTTTGTACTTCTTCAGGGTAAAAATAACCACAAATCACCCCACCTTTGTAGTCTTTTGTTTGATAAGTGATTCTCTGTGACAGGTTCATGCTTTCAGTCACTGTAAAAATGTCATCAGCGAACAACCATCCATAAACTTACTTGATGGTTCCTTTGGATTTAGATGCTTTCAGACAGTCCCTTTTCTTAAAAAGACAGAACACATCTGTTTGGGTTGGGTTTTTTTTAAAAAAAAAAACAACTGACAACTTCCCATAAATAGTTTCCCAAGCCTTCTGGGAGTACGAGGTAGTCACACCCTCAAGGCTGCTATATGCATTTTTGTGAGCGCTGCAGTAAGTTTTGGTACATAAACACTGCTAACACATCCATGTAGCAGGATGTGTTGTGGGTTGTAAAAAAACCTCTAAATCCTAGATTTTATAGTGATGTTAAACTGCTTTACAGCATCCGCTTTGACTTCATTATTGGCAGCAAAGTGGTGAATGAGGTGTTCAAGCATTTTCTTCGAAGACTTATTTACTATTTTTTAAAACTTAATGGAATTACAGTTCAGAGACATGCAAAAAAGGTGCCTGCCTAAGTAGTGGCAACTCAGTCTTCTATCTTGTCATTTAGCTGAAGAGTTCGGCCTTAGGAATATTTAGACAGAGCTGCTATTGCTGCTGTGATGATCTGAGAACTGGCTGGCCCAGCCTGCAGTTGTGCCTCTGCATCTGTTCTCTTCAAATTCATCTGTGCCACCCAGGGACAAAGCTGTGAGAGCCCTGCTCCCACCTGCCATTTTTCAAGACATTGTGTTTGGTTTCTTGGAAAAGAGCACTTGCCCTTCTGGCAATATCAGGTTTATAACACACTTTCTTTAGCAGTGACATGGTTAACCTTTCTCAGAACCATTGCTATTATAAATATATGGTGCTTTTCAAATATACAGTAAAAATCACCCTGTAAAACATTATTTATTAACCATGTGTGGAGGCCAAATATTTTACAACAGTATTTTACTCTCTAGTTATCCAGAACTCTTCTCATCTGACCGAGAACAGCACTCAGCTGCATAGGCACACTTGGGGACATGAGGATCAGCACTTGGTTCTCAGTGACTCAGAGGACAAAAATTTGCTGGGCACAGAAACAGAAACCTACGTCCTCCTAAGAAAGCAAGGGCCAAAACCTTCTGAAGATTGTTACCTTTAATGTACAAAAGAAGAATGACAGCTCCTGGATGGCACCTGTATAACCCAGCTCTGGTAGGGGGGGATGTTAGTGGGGACCTATTGCAGGTCACATCTAGGATAGGATGGTTTGGTTGTGCACACATCTGGAGGGCTGTGTGGCTTTGCTGGGAAACAGTGTGGTGACCTGGGTAAAACATGGAGCTGGGCACTGTGAATCCTGTGTTGTCCACCAAACCCTGCCTAAATGAGAGTTTCTGAGAGAAAAGGAAGCACATTCAATGCTGAGCGGGTTATTAGCCACTAATACACTATCTGTAAAGCCCAGCTCAAAGCACCCTCCAGCAGATGTGGTTTCTAGCCCAGCAAGGCAGGAAGGAAAGGCTAGAAGAATAATAGGAAAGAGGAAGGAGCAAGTGGTGCTGTGAGGGACATTAGGAGATATGACGGGTTTAGAAGGAACATGTGGGAAGAGAAAAGAAAGGGAATTATGTGACTGAATGGGAAACCCAGATTCATTAGCTGTTGCTGTTTGCATCAGTGGCCTTTGGGGTGCTGTTTCAGCTGACAAAAGTCGCTATGTTTCCAGAAGAAAGGAAGAACACCGAATAATTTAGATATATTTTCTATTCATCCTGATCCACATTCTGGCATCTACAACTCTAGTTGTGCTTTAGGCTGCTTTTCCTGCCTTCATTTTCCTTTTATGAAGGTCTGCAGAGTAACAGAAACCCTTCACTTGCTGTCAGTCATTTCCAGAGAACTTTCCTCCCGCTTCCTTGCTCTGAAAGGTCACTAAGTCCATTTTTTGGTATCTGTGCTACCTCCTGTCATTTCCCACCAGGATGTTTTTTTGTTTGGTTGGTGTTTCATTTCTTTTTTCTGTCTCTCTTCTCCTTTTTTGTATTTTGTTACTTTTTTTCTGTCTCTTGTCTTCCTGTCATCTGCCACTTCCATTCTGAACTGCCTCTCTTCTCCCACCAACTAGAAGGGCAGGTCCAACTACATCAGGCTGCCAAACTGTCTTTGAAATTTCCCTGAGGTTGGAGAGTCTCTAGCATCTCTGGGCAACCCGCTTCAGTATCTGACTATCCTCATCATGGTATTTTCCTTCCTTGCGTCTAAGCAGAACTTGTCACAAGATGTGACAAAACACTTTGTCCATTTCCTCTTAAACTGTCACTGTGCACCTCCAAGAGTCACCTGGCTCTAGCTTCTCTGTATCTTCCAACCAGGTAGTTGCAACCAGCACTCAAGTGACCCCTGAGCCTTCTTTTCTCCAGGCTGCACAGACACGGCTCACTCAGCCTCTCCTGGCACCACGGGTGCTCTAGCCCCCTGGTCATCCTGGTAGCCCTGCACTGGACTGGTGAGGTAAGGCTGTGTTTTTCTTGCAATGATGACACCAAAACTAGACACATTATCCAGATGTGGTATTGTATAGAGGTGGTATTGTATATCCATTGTATATCGAGTACTGTATAGAGGGGAAGGATCGTGCCCAGTGGCAAGGCTCTTCCTAGCGCAGATGAGAGTCTGCTGAAGGCCTTTGGTACAAGGACGCACCACTGGATCACGGTCTTTTTGTCCACCAGGACCCCCAGGGCCTTTTCTGCAGAGCTGCTTCCCAGCCAGTCAGCCCCACTGTGCTGGTGCAGGAGGTGACCCTGCCCAGGCGCAGGACCTGCATTTGCTTTTGTTGAACCTCATGTGTTTCCTGATGGCCCATTTCTCCAGCCTGCACAGGCCCACCTGAATGGCAGCCCTGTCCTCCTGCAGGGACTGTGCTACCACTAATAATGGACCAGCAGCTTGATTTTGGACCGGGTATCTTACTCCTTTCAGCACAGTGGCCCAGAGGATTTTTCATTCAATTTAAGGTCTGCTTATCACGGCCGTACCCCACCAGTTTTGCTGTAAGGCTGCTACAGAGCACCACATTGAAAGCTTTACTACAGTCAAGGAAACAGCATCAACCACACTCTACACCCACACAAGCCAGTCACTGCATCACAGGCAGCAATCACAGGCATAGTCAGGCTTTGGTAAGTCCATGCTGGCTGTTTCTAATCACCTTAGTATGCATGTACTGGGATTTGCTTTTCAGATTTCCCAAGGATGGAGGTTGGTTGATTGATCCATCTGTCCTGGGATCATCCTTCCTCTCCTTCTTCACTATGGGTGTGACACTTGTCTTTTTCCAGTCACCAGGAACCTCCCGATCTCTAAGGCATTTGATGGTGATGGATTATCCTCATAAAGATATTGGCCACCTCTCTTCTCATCCTGGGAAGCTGATCTTATCCTCTTTTACCTGTTTTTTTCCTCCATGTTTGGATGTTTTCCTATTGAAAATACTTTTCTGGTTTTTCTCCCTTTTTTTCCCCCTGCATCTACACAATTTCCCTCTCTAATTTCTCATTTTCTGGGTTTTTGTTTTGTTTTGTTTGGGTTTGGGTTTGTTGTTGTTGTTGTTGTTGTTGTTGTTGTTGTTCTTTTCTCTTTTCTTTGTCCTTTCCTGAGGTGTAAGATGACATCCAGCTATTCAAAATAGAAACCCTACAGAGAAGTCAGATTTAAAGCTTTCATACAGGATTTTTCCTCACACTGGGCACTACACTCAAATAGTTGTTTTTTATTCTTAAATATGACCCCTCTTCCTCTCCAAGGAGCCATAACATGAAAAGATGCTTAAACAAACAGGTACCCCACATCATACTTCTTTTTTAATGAACACCTGCTGGCTGCCTCAAAATATATTGTCTAAACAAGCACAGAACAGTCCCTTAGAGAGATACTCTCTCCAGTTTTATACAACACAAATTTACTACTGCATCATACTTCTACGAAAAGAGTTTTTCTTACGCTTTTCTCTTCTGCAAAGCACTCTTCCCACAGATAATTTTTAAACTTTCATTACAAATACGAAAAAATCTCTAAAACTTACATAATAAAATAAAATGATCCCAAGTTAATAATGTTAAGGAGCATATTCAAACCACATGGAATCCGGTCTTGAGAGTCTAGCCATGGTATGCAAACTAAAGATATCACATAAAGATGGATGAAGCAAAAAAAAGGTGTGAAGAAGTGTGTATTTAGAAGAAGATTGAGGAAACACCATCCCGGGAAGACATTGGCTCATCCAGCTGGGGACTCATTTTCCCTAGCCTGAATGGATGACAGCATTTTTCTTAAGACTGGATGCTCTCAGGGTAAGTTTCAGGGATCCACATGCACCCACACTATTCTTGTAGCATCATCCTCCACTCATACTCATGCACTGCACCATCTAAGGACACTTTTGAGGGTCTTCTGCCCTGTCACCCAAACGGGAGAAATCAGAGTCCCAAAAGGAGCTCTCAGGTTTTATTGGCTGTCAGACTGGCCTGGTGTTGGGTGAAGTGCTTAGAGGGAAAGTCAGCATTAAGTCGTTTCTCAACTTTAAACCAGTTCATCTGTTGATTGTCTCAAGATGCAGACAGCTTTATGCCTAGCCAGGAAAAAGAACTGGGGATATCAAGTATCCGCACTTCTAAATGTTATCAGCCATTTCCCCTAATTAATTACATACACATAAAGAATATTTCTGTTACTAACTTCTTCAGACCTCTAAAGATTTGCCTTTCTTCCCCTGCCCCAACCCACCACCCTTTTTTCCCCCGTCCTTTATCTGAAATCTGCCTGTTTCTCTCTGCATTGGCTTGGTGTCTAGACTCTCTCTTTCCTTTTAACTTCCCTTAAAGTGGCAAGGGAGTGTGAGGGTGGTTGATGCCCTCATGCAGGTAATAATCACTCTACAACAGCCCACCTTTCCCTGGGCTTCAGCAATAGACACCATGCACACACCTCCTCCAGAAGGTACGTGCAGCACTGTGAGCATGCACGTGACTCCGTGCTTACTCCTTCCCCTGTGTTTGGTTTTGCTCATCTCTCATGTGGCTTGTCTTGATGTCAGGTGTTGCCGCAAGAGGTGTTGGATTCAGCAGCTTTTGTAGAAGACATCCCCTTGGGAGAGCACATGGCTCCACCATGTCACCATAGGGCAGCAGAGCCACAGAGCATGACAGGCTCAAGACTGCTCCCTCCTTTCAGAGTGAATTCCTCTTCTGTTCAGCAGTATATGTATGCATTCACTGCTCCTTCTCTTGGTCTATTCCCCCATACACCAGATGTCCCCTCCCCCTCCTGAGACCCACTCTTTTTTAATCTGCTCCAGGTGAACCATTTAACTTCGGGGATGAAGGACAGTAGGGTGGGTCCTGCCACCTGCAGTCACAGGGCAAAGATACTGTATAGTCAGAGAGACCCAGTGTGCCGTGTCCTTGTAGCAGAGTACAGAGGATAGTCAGCAAGCCGATGGGAGATGACTGCCAATCAGGACCTTGATTAAGGATGTGCAGCAGTAAAGAACATTGTTCTTTCACAGTGTGCTTTCTGCGGAGTAAGTGCCAGCCACCAGAAAGCTGTATGTAGCTCTTGTAGCAATGCAGAGACAGGGTGGGTCTGTGTTCTGAGCACTGTAAGATATTGCTATACAACAGTGCTTTGCATGGCACTGCACGCGTTAACTGCGCATAGAGCTGCTGTTAGCACTGGAAGAGCACCTGGGGATGGGCTTATCACGCTGGGTGCGAATGCAGACTTAGGATGCTTGAAGCATAAAGCTGAGCCAGAGTTGTTTGGTATCCCTGTGCAGACATAGCAGTTGTGAACTAAACTGTGGATGGTTACAACGTGCCTTGGCCAGGATCTCAGAAGAGGTCTCAGAAGAGAATATGTGTGTGCGCTTCTCTGTTTAAGACCAGGATTAATACGGTGCGGACTCTAATTTGGATTCCAGGAATGAAGTTTAAGAGTCTACCCTTGTACAGCCAGGGGGCTATTTGAAGCAAAAGTGAAATTGATTTTGGTTTAAAAGGCCTGTAAAGGAAGATAGGAGTAAATATGGAGAAAAATAATCTAAAATTGATTAGAAAGGAGCCATTACCCAGCAGGCAGTAAACAACTGAAGACAGGCTGTTGAATAACCATGAAAAGAAAATGAGAATGTTCTGGCATATAGTAATAAGAACCAGAATATTGCACCCCTGCAATGGTATTTTTTGCTTCGGTCCATGTGTCACTCTTCCGTGGTTTAAGATTAGAAACTTCCATGAAAGACTAGAGATGCGCCCCGTAACTTGGCAAAAAACTTTGGACCAGGATCAGTAACCCTCCGAGGAATTTGTACCAAATTTAACCCTAAAAAGGCAGCAGTGGGGATGTATCCTGGGAGCGGAGTGCAAGCAGGACTTTTGTGTCAAATCATGTCACAGATACCAAACCGAAGGAAAAAATATGGATTTCATACTTGATGCTGGCATGGAAAAGAGAAATCTGGGTGTATATTTGCAGTATTTGGAACGTGAAACTGAGGCAGTGGTTTTAACTACATAGATGGGACTTACTAAATATATCAGTTTGGAGACTGTACAGAGATTCCCAATGAGTGGCTGTATCACAAACCTCAAGTTACTGTACAAATTCTGACTACATTTTCCCAACTGCACAGTGGACTTTGCACATTTAGTGATGTGGTCTGGGAATTTCTACTTCCAGTTCTCTGTCTATCCCAGACTTGATGCTTTATGTAAGGCATATCTAACACGTTAATGAGAAAATAAAATTATTCATTCCACTTTCTCCTTGGGAATTTATAGAGGTTGTATTGCCAAATATACCTGTGAACATCTCAGACTTATGGATGAGTTCCAAGTCAGTGAAATAATTAATGTCTCACCAAGTTACATGTGAGACATAATTAAGTATTTTAAGAGTAAGAGCCTAACTGCTAGTTCAACCATTCAACTTGGTAAGAGCTCAGATTTAGAATATTGTGTGCAATCTTAAATATCATTCAGACAATTCTCAATGGGAAGTGCTTTTAGGATAGTGCTTGTAACAACCAGGACACTATAGTTTAATCTTGCAACCAGCTGTAATAGTATGTGTATTTCAAATAATACATTAAAGTGTTGCATAGGCGTCAGACATGCAACACCATATAGAATGGCTGGGTTTTTTGAGATAAAGGTTTAAGAAAACCAGTGCTTGAGATACTGCCTCCCTACCCCAAGGGGTGAGTACGGCTCAGTGCTAGTTTGGACCCTGGCTGGTTAGACAGTGACCTAAGAGGCAGGAACCACAAACAGACCAAAAGTTGAGGTTTTTTACAGGCCTCATAAATAGACTGTCCTGCCACACTGTGGTGTTGTGGTCCACATGAGAGTATGTGAGATACATAAACCTCTGAATTCATTCTTAAGAAGAGTTCATTCTCCATCAGCACAAGTCAGGAACTGAACTTCTCCCAGACACTGGTGACCTCCACAGCATTCATGCTGCTGCTTTGTAGAAATGTGCCACAGGTGCCTGCCAGGTGTCTTACTGCATTGAAATAACGAAGCAGCGAGTATCTGAATGTGCAATTATAAACCTATATTCAGAGCTGTTGTGGCTTGTCTCAAAAAAAAGCAATCTGGCTCTCAGCTGGATCCAGCCTCTGCCCCTCGCCTGTCCCCTCGCCAAGTTCCCATGGTCCATCAGACCATGGAGTTACAGTAAGTCTCTGAGGGGATCAGCTTTTCCCTGTATAAAGTAAAGTGCTGCAGGGGGATGTGACTGAAGGAAAGGATGGCATTGCAAGCAGCTGGTGGTATGGGATGGAGAAGGCGGCTTCTGTCTTTGGGGATATTATTTTTCTTGTGAGATCTTCGTTTTTCCTTCAGTCCTCTGTGTCAAAAATCCTGTGATTTTATACAAGAATCTCAGCCTTCAGAAAAGGCAGAATTATGGTGTTATCCAATGTATATGCATATAGAGAGGCTGAGTATTGAAGGGCCTTAATTTCCTGCTGGTGCTGGGGATGAAAAGACTGAAAGGGCTGTAAAGAAGATGACAGAGCCTTTTTCAGAGGAGCAGTGAGAGCAGGTCTAAGCAAGATAGGCACATATATACATATTTGTCCTGGTCTTGCACTCTTTGGTATATATTTAATTTATTATAGCTGCTGGAAACAAAGAGCCAGTATTAGGTTTGAAAACATGACTTATGTAAGATAAAGGAACTCAGAAATACAATGCACATAAATATGAGAGAAGGGAATTGCTTGCTCTCAGAAATGTGGAGTGAATTTGCAGAGGCAAAGTGAAAGATGAGATATTATGAAAAGGCATTAGAGCTGTCACTGTAAAGGAGCCAGGGAATTACACAGCAAGCTCACATTACCAATTCAAACCGGAGTTTGCTGTAAAGAATGGCCTGGTCTTTAGCAGTAACAGAATAGCAGTGCAAAGTGCATTGAAATCTGATATTCTTTGGAGAATTCAGCAGGCTCATATGGCTATAGAAAAATGTAAATGGTAAGCATAAGCTACATACATGTAGCAGCTTCATAGCAACTCAGAAATAAAGAAAAATATAAAAACGAGCTATTTTTTCAAAATATCAACCTTGCAAAGAATGCAAGTCATGTCGATAGATCAGGACACATTGCAGCCATGGTTTGAAGGAAGAGCAGACATATTAATACTTTGATTTTCTGGCAGAGACTTTATTGCAGTGTTGGATCATTATTTGCATTCCCCCATGGTTGTGCTATAGGGAATCTAGCACTAGAGCATCTCATAACACCCATTGTATCTGCATTTGCCAGGCAGAGAACCACGGAAGGGAGATGAGCAACGAGCTGTGGTTCAAGTGGGTTTTCAACCACTTTCAAGGGCTGACAGGGGAGATTCCACCACATAACATCTAGTTCCAGATATCCTGTATCGAAAGGTCTGTGAAAGGTGGAATTAAGTTACTTGAGATTTCTTTAAAAAGCTACACAATTTAAAAGAGATTCTGCTGCCGAGCTTGAGAGACTGCCTTTAAAACACAGTGTCCCTTTTATTTTAAGAGATGGTTGAGAACCAGAACATCTAGGACAGGACTAATCTGGGTGCTTATAAGTATGGTTGAAGATATGCAAGAGTCATATTATTTCATGGGAAACAAGGATACTAAAGTGCAAGGAGACGCAGCCTGCGCACAAAACCAAGACTTTGTAGACTCACAGAGCTCTGCCTGCCAAGGAGATGATTGCTTTTTTCTCCTTCAATGTACAAGTGCCTGAAGGACAGGCTCTGGGGAGACAAGAACAATATCTATATGAAGCCTGGGGAAGTAGCATCTGAAAAGACTCTACTGAAATGAAGCAGAGATCAATATGAGGTCCCGAAAGACATTTCCCATGTTGTTAGAGCAGCTAATGCCTTTTTTTTACTTCTTAAGAACTATAGCAGAAAAAAAAAAGAAGGATGAGGAGGTGTAATATGTGCTATTAATGTGCTATTATTAAGAGGATCAGTGAGAACTGGCCTGAAAGGATCAGACTTGAGAGAAACTGGGGCAGAGGCCCACTCTGGTACCTATACTTGC
>NW_010415803.1:0-5549 GCF_000710305.1 Buceros rhinoceros silvestris | reverse complement strand
CCTACCGTAAACCCCACTTAAGGTCTGCCTCCCAAGGAACACAAAACCAGCTGAAATGGCATTTTGAACTTGTATGCTTGAGTGCTCTTAGCCTATTTTGTTGTTGGTTTTGGTTTGGGTTTTGTTTTTTTTTTTAGCTGTGGTTCAAGTGTTTAAAGAGCAGCTAAAAGTAACTTTGCAAGTGTTTGCAAGCCTGTATTTTTCCACTCATGTTAATGTCACTAATGCATCCTCAGCCACAGCAGTGCACTGTTCAGCTGGCACAAGCACTGTCTCACCAGAGCTCCTCTCCTACCAGGCGGAGGACAACAGCTCCCAAGTGTCTGCCCCAGTGGATGTGTGACTGACTATAAGCGCCGTTTCTCCAGCTGGAGCCTCACCACGCTTGTGAGCTCACACAGACTCATGAGCAAATGCCCCAGACCTTTGGGAGCCACTGGTTTAGGATCGTTGGGTACCCTCTGCTGCTCCCACTGCCTGTAGAAGGGAAAGCCCAAGCTGTATTGATCAGCCCTGCTCAGAAGAGGGTAGTGGTTGCCTAGCAAACCTTTCAGTCACCCCCAACCACACCCCACCTTTGCAGCCATCACCTGTTTCACCCCCTCTGGTTCCTCTTTCCTTCCCTGGTCATCCTCTCTTCCAGGATTCCCAGCTCTCTGCCCATGCAGCTCAAAGGACCAACCCAGCTCTCCTGTGAAGACAAGACACTGCTTGTGCGAGGTGCTGAAGCAAACGCACGTGGTGCAGAGGCAAGCTCTGGAAGGAGCAGGTAGGAGTTGAGCTGGATTGTGTACAGTGCAAGTGTGTAGCTTGCAAAAACAAAAGGACCAATGTTTTGGATTCTGTGGCAAGATGTTAGGGTACAAGTGTCTTAGTAAACAGTTGGCTTACTGTAATGCCGGCAGTACATTTAAATTTAGCTGATTTTGATGTCTCATCTTTGGCTGTGACTGAATGGTGGCTTTGTTTATAGCACCTGTTTTCATGTACCAGTAAAGCACCTCATGCGGAGATGATGTTCAGGCAAGACAGGGTGAGTCTGGATGGAGGGTCAGAAGGAATTTGACGGGGATTCTCATTGTCAGAAAATTGAATGCCAAGTGTGTATTGAAACTGGTGAGACTTTAGCAGCATCTTTGATCTTCTTTCACTTTGTAGAACCTCTACAGAGAAAAGAAACTGTCCATTTGCACCAGACCATATTTCATGGAAATAGACCCAAAGGGTACCTTTGTTTGACAGTGCTGACAGATGAAATCCGTGGCTACTGTGTTGTATTGGAGCAATATGGGGATAAATTGGGTTTTTACCATCTTAAATGTGAAACTGCGGTAGAGTGTTCACTCCCTCTATCGTCTTGGGGCTTCTTTTCCTCAGCTTTGGAGTGGTTATGTAGCAACGCTGAAGGTACCCATTGCACCTCCGTGTGGGGCCTCAGGGAGGGACTCTGCCCTGCCTGTCAGTTAATGTTTTTAGGACTACTGCACCTCATGGATGTGAGTACTCCAAAAGAAAGATTTTTTTTTTCCCCTGTTCCCTAATGCCCTCTTCCACTTCATGTTCTTCTGCAATGCCTTTAGGAGACTTACAGCCTGTACCTGTGTGTGCCATATTCCTCCTACAAACAGCTTACTGACCGCTTGCTAGAGACAACATGCCTGACTAGGTGGACCTTTCCGTTTAAGACTTGGTCTCACACCTTTTCATCCCAATCTTAAAATTAAAGAAGACAAAACCAATTTTGTGGGTTCCATTTACACGTGAATGTAATTCACAGGTCTTTGGGTTTACTGCTCTCATGTCAACAGGTTGCCTTTCAGCACGATTTTCTCTCACTTGTACAACCTCAGAGCCATGCATGTAGGTGTTCACTAGGAGGAACTGCTGCCTAGTTGGCTGCTGACACCTGTATAACCAGGGATCCATGGTCACTGAGGGGCAGAATATGAATGCCTCATAGACCAGTCAGAGATTTGCTGTTCTATTACTTGTCAAAGTAATGAGACTCCTCTGCAACACAAATGGAAGCTAGGAAAAACAAGCTTGTTTATTTTAAGGTTATGGAAAAACAAACTTGACTTTCTCCTGGTCCTCAAAGCATTGCTCTGGGAGCACAGTAAGATCTTTGTGAGCCTTTTTACTGTGCATTTCAGAAGGTTTCCATGCTTTGTTTTCTTTGAAAATTACCTGCAAAGAAACCAGTTTCTTGTTGCTTCTTCCACATACCTTTTGGTTTTGTGAAAATCTCTTGAGTAACATACATACCTGCAATTACACGGTCAGATCTTGTTTGCTTTGAAAGGCTGTGCCTAATGGGCAAACAAGTAATTTAGATTTCCAGTCAACTGTGGCACCGGTAGCCACAAAACTGTTCATTTCAGAGGGAGCTGGAATAATTGACTCAACTTTAGTCTGCTTTGAGAAACTTAAACAGTTGTTTCAGAATATTGGCAAAAAAAGAAAATGAAATTAGACTCGTTGAATTGGGAATTGTTGATTTTGGTTTCATGTTTGAGTTTTCAGAGTTATTTAAGGTATTCCTTTCTAAGGTATTCCTTTCTAATATGTCGTGGGCTGGGCTTTTTCACTTCTTAATTGTCAAAGAAGATTTTTTAAGGACTTGTGTCCTTAACTGAAGGAATATGATCTTAAGAAGTGTGAGACTGGTGAAGATCATAACCATCAAGGAAACTAGAAAACTATATTACCACTGAGATTAGAAAGAAAAGGAAGGTTAGGACTTGTACAGCTAGACTGTGAAATACAATCTGAGGAGACTGATATGGACATTTTTGTAAAGTCACGAAGAAGCAATGTAAGGCTTGTTAACCTTTTCCATCGATTCCAGTTTCCTTTACATATAAATTGGAATGTGTAATGTTTCCTTCTTTTTTCATTGCCTATGGTTGCCGTTGCTATTAACCTTCAGGCAGACAGAAAATCAGTGAAAGTTGATGTGACACACTTTCATTTGGAATTAATAGACCTTGCCCTCAGTTTCAGAGAAAATATTATAAGACCTGATTTGTGATAAAGGTAGTGGGAATGAGAGGTAATGTGGCTCAGAAAAGCTGTTGTCTGTTGGCAAACTCTACTTTTTCTTAGCCACAGGTGGCTCAGTGCAGAGAAAGGAATTAGATAAAGCAGAGAGAATTAACCCCCTGCGAAAGCTTAATGTTCCATAAATGGCACATGGAGAAAGTGCAATGGTAGCTGCTCTTGAATACCCCATGAATAAAATCCCTGCAACCAGCTGTAACCTGTGCAGGAGATGGAACAGCAGAAGATTGATAAAGATGTCATGAAAACCGTTTTGTTGGGCTACACTCTGGCGGGACCTGCAGTTACACGCCCCTGGTGAGACTGCTGTCAGGAATTGCGTTGAAAAGATGTGAAGGAATCCTCTTGCCCAAATGCATGGTGACATTTATTTATTATGGAGTGAGTTCAGTGGTTCTTAACACTCATTTGTAGAAAGTAGCATCTCTGAGGAAAGAGAGCTAGTGAGAGAGAGGGATGACTCATATTTTCACAATTCCTGCTTTCACATATTGTTCATGTCACACGGATAATGTCTGTGGAAGGGACCTGCTATGCTGGGCTGCTGAAGATACAGCTGCTAAAAAACCAATGCAACTGATTTAATATGAAACCAGGTTTGCAGGGTACACTGGGGCAACAGCTGAACAGTGAGAGGCAGGACCATGAGGTCCTTATTTTGAGTTTAAACCAGAGGTTTTCTGAGTGGCGTTTAAACTAGTCAAGGATGTTTAACTAATGCCCTGGTACTAATTTGAAAAATTCAGCTGACAGTTCTGCTTAAGACACAAGCCAGTCAGCTACAGGATACTCACTGAGGTATGCTTTCAGGGAGCAGAAAACAATGCCAGAAAAAGGCAAAAATGTAGACAGGGTGGGAGATTCCAGCAGAGGCCATTAGTGATAACTGGGCTTGGGCTCATAAATCACACAGCAAACTCTGATAATGCTTCTACTGTGGAATGCTGATTAGCACAAAGTAATAAGTGACAATTTAGCTCTTTCACAATTTGCTTTTGATACAAACTGTGTTGAACCAGATTTTTCCCATGTCCCTTCAAGTCTGTTATCAGAGCTGTGCTGCATGTGGCCTTCTGCAGCACTTGCTACAACAGAAGGCAGAGATCTCGCTCTGCCCACCCATCTGAAACGCCTCCCCTTCCCTCCTTTATCTCTCATTATTTGGAGCTACGCTTTTGGTAGCTGGACATTTTGCACAACTGGTTTGGGTTTTGCTACCAGTGGTATTAATTCTACTTGCCATCCTACGAAAGTGTCTTCTTCAAAAGAAAGGCCGAGGGAACTGGGGCAGGACTCCTGAGAAAGAATGTGCGATCTCTGCGATGTCTTTCCCTCTGCAAAGGGAAGGCTGCAAAATCTAAACTTGCTCAAGCCCCACGTCTGTCTTTGGAGTCAGCAACTGCATTGCTCAGGCCTGACTTTGCATATAGGAAGAACTCCACTCTCTCTGCCTTTGGAATAGTTGCCACCTATGGGTAGGGAGGGAAGACGGTTGGTCTCATGTTAAGTCTTGCTCTCTTTAGTCACTCTTTAGTGAGTGTCACTCTTTAGTACTGCCGAGGGCAATTAGAAAGAAAAAAATGGCCTTCTTGAAATCACCTATGGGGCATGTCATCATTCTTCTCTGCTTGTGTGATTAGCGCTTTTCTATCTCCCAAGATCATGGTCCAATGAGAAGTCAGTTGCTCTCTGAAAAATGAGAAAGTATTTCTTCAGCTGCATGTGTGGAAAGCTTGGTAAACACTTTCTCACCATTCCTCTCAAAATATTTCAGTCATTGCTAGAAACTCATTGCCACATACCTCAGCCCCTTACTTACTGCTGTATCTCATTCAAAGGGAACAGCCATACCTGCATTCCCCTGGGGAAAAAATACCCGGCTAAATGCCTGTGCGCCAGTAGCACTTGCAGGATGTACAGTAACAGGTAAATTTTGCCTAGGGTGGGTGGATCCTTTCCTGTGACATAACCTGCATGTATGTGTGTTCTGGGATGCACACACATATAAACACACTGTACACACTGGGGTGACCAGCATCTCAGAAAAACCTTTAGGCACAGTAGCAGAGTGAAGCCTCCACCGACCTGAAGAAAAGTGCTCCTAAGGAAGGAAATACCACCCTGTCACCAAGAGTTTGTGGCACAAAGCAGCTCTAGCTCTAGGCTTTAGCTTTAGCACTGGTGCTTCCCTACCTGCCCTACCTGAGTGCACGGTAAAATACAGCCAGTGCTGGGAAACATGGACAGGGAGGGCTGAAAATTCAGGGGTCATGGTGCCCTTGGTGGGAACTGGTGCCTTGTTGTTCACTACCGTTTGCATGGACAGGTATGAGAGCCGACCCGAGTTCTTCCAGCACGGGAGCTGACCATGCTATCACCTCCGCAGAGTTCCTCGAACCTAACAGGACGCAGACGGACGCCGCGGCCCCTCCTTCACCCGTGCTCGGCCACTTCGCTTCGCGGGCTTTGCCGGGTCCTGCCGGGTGGAC